>NW_026273354.1:247500-279804 GCF_020536995.1 Dreissena polymorpha | reverse complement strand
CATGTGTTCCTTTTGCTTCTACCAGTTCTTCTGATCCCTATTTCGGTAAGTACTTTCGATACCAAAATAGACAGCTCAGCGTCACTAAATTTCCTCAAATATTCATCAGTGTATGGAAACTGCCCAAGTTCTATGTTATTTACTTGCACTTGTTTGTTTACTATATGGTCCGCAGCAACCGGACCATTTTGGGATTTGTAACTGTATCAGCATTATCTTCTATGTCGTGGATTCCCTCATCTATGGCTAATTTGTTTATAATACCCAGACTCGCCAAAGGGGATGAGGAGCGTAGGTATAAAATCTGTTCCATTTGCCCTTTTCAAATTCTGAAACACATTTTGATATCATAAAGCTCTATCTAGAACAGCTTAGTGTAGGCCCTATCGATTTTACACGTTACTTTACTAAATTCACACTACCGGTATTTACCTTAGGTGACACATCTGTATGCAAATGTTTAAATTGCTAAATGTATTAGGTAACATATTCATTTATCGATAAAGTAGATAACATAAAGGAAGTGAACGTTTACACAGCACCAGTAAGGTTTTAGGGAGATTTCAATGGCTATGTAGTAAAACTGGTGTTGTTTTTTGTTTTTTTTTGGGGGGGGGGGCAAATTTAAAGACCAGGTGTACATTTTATATTGAGGTGAGTGCTATAATGTTGAATTTATTTTTTATTATGACTGCTCTATGAACACATTATTGTTTGGCGAGTAGACACAGTGTGTTGACAACGTGAACAGTTATAATTAAATTATATCAGATTTATTAGACCACTGTGACATGGACAGTTTTACTGAACACTTATACTAACAAATATAACATTAAAAGTTATAAAGAATATACAAAAATAAGGGTTCTAAATACCGATGCTGATAATATTAATAGCATCTAAAATCGATAATACGAAAATTGCACAATTGTTTCAAAATAGAAATATTACCTTGATAGCAAATGTCAAGCCGTGTCATGTCAAATACTGAAGTTCATAAATAAATCTCAAACGTTTTCAATCTCGGATTCACAAACTTACCCCGCACTTCGACACGTTCTAGAAATTAACACTTATTATCGCTATCGGCTTTTTTTTTCCATGGACGAGATATTATATTGACATCTCAATAGCCGAGTCATACATGTGTTATGGATTCTATAGATAGAACGTAGGCGGTAAACACTGCACGATACAACACAATCATATTACCGGTATGCTAAATCTATAATTTAATATCACTCCAATACTGTATTGAATCAATATATATTTTTTATTTGCGACTTTTTAAGTGCTAACAAGGTTTCAATATAGCCGTAAAAGAAAAAAAAACGCCTCGCCTCTCCCATAGCGGCTATATTTATCAAAAGCCCGTTACAATTTTCAAACTGGCTGCTTAAAGACAATAAGAACAAATGTTCTGACCAAGTATCATGAGCATTGGACACAACTTGTTACTTAAGTGTTAACAAACCTTTTTTATTCGACTCAGTAACTTGGTCTTTGACGAAACGCGGCGCAGTTTTGAAAATTGTGACAAATGTTCTCACCTAGTGTGTTAACAAGGTTTCAATAAAGCCATATACGGAAAACTACTCTGCCTCCTGGTGACCATGCTTTCTAACCAAACAGAATCATTTTTTTACCCATGCTAAGATATAATTCGAAAATGAGGTTTAATGATAATGGACTAAAAAACTGACTTAGATTGTTAACAAGATTTTTCTGCAATTTTTTCATTAACCTGACATAGTGACATAGATATTTAACTCTCTTGACACAGTTTTGAACTCGACAAAAATATAATTGGTACAAATCTTGTAAGTTTCACTTGATTGGTAAATGTTGCCTCGACGGTGTTCAAGAGGTGAATGTGGAAAACGAAAGACTGACAAAAGGCAATCACAAAAGCTGACCACATGCATGTTATGCTGAGGTGAGCTAACAGTAAAAAATTTACGATGCCAGGAATCTTAATTATCAACTTTTACCAATTAATTTGTTTGAATTAAATTAAATGTGAAAGCAAGGTCTGAATATAAGCTGCGACATTTACTCCAGTGGCACAAAATGTAATCCCTCGCTAGATCAGCCTGTAATATTCATACACAAACATTTTAATCACAATATTTTTTTATTCTGATTTAAGTTATTGAGCAAATTTAGCCTTTAAGCTGCTTTTAGAACAGTTACCTTGACCTTGCCCTACTGGCACAATATGCAACCAAATGCCAGACCTGCATGTCAGCCGGAGACATGAGTAATTAGACGTAAACGTTTATCTGAATTACAAAAAGTAAACTAGAAGACAAATTCTTTTTCAATTGCAGATCAAAGTTATGGGACTTGGTCTTTGATATTGCATCATGATTCCAAAAACATGTACATAGTTCAATTAGATATCTGTAATATTTACAGAGATATGTACTAGTTGCATGCACACATGATATCCGAATTTCAATTTGAATGCAAACCTTAACCTGACTTAAAGATATGGTTGAGTTTGTGAATGTTCATAAAGATCCTGAACACACATGTTATGTTTTTTTCAATATCTATTGTAAATTTAGAGGTATATGAGTAGTAGTTGCATGCAATTGTTGACCAGAGTTTTCTTGGTACAAAAATTAGCAAAATTCTGGTAAATGCAGGCCTTTGATATGGAAATTTGGTCGGTGATCTCAGAAAATGACCAGGAACACGTAAGTGAAGTTTCAATTTAATCCCCGCAGTACAAACCGTGATTGGGAAATGTTGCATGTTTACCTAACCAGAGGACAACCATGCCACAATGTACGTGAGTAGCAAAGCTCGGACTGTTTGGTAAATAGCCATGACAAAATGTGGGTGAGTAGCAAAGCTCGGAAAATTTGGTAAATAGCCATGACAAAATGTGGGTGAGTAGCAAAGCTCGGACTATTTGGTAAATAGTCAAGCTAAAAAAACGAATGTTAATATGAAAAAAAGAAAACACAAGAGAATGTTTGTAGTTTTTTAATTTCAAAAGCAAAACATGTATGCAATAACAAAAAATCATCGCAAATACATTAACGTCGCAAAGGGCACAGAGATTCAATGATTTACTGGTAGTCTATGAAAACATACAGTTTTGTTCAATGTGAATATAAACAGCAAAACATAAAATATAAAAATAAAATAATTTTCTTACTGTAAAAACACAAGTAAACAACATTAAAAATAGTAAAACATTTGAAATTCCATAGCTGATTTATAAATTTGTTCTATTTGTTATATAATACGTACACCATAAATAAATATTTAAGAGTAATAGTTTATTTCTAAAATATAACCATCTTAAACAATTAACCGAAATGTTTTTTTATAAATATTTTTGTGACCAAAATGTTCAAATTGAAGTAATAGCAACAATAAGTCAAAAACTAATTTGAATACTATGTAAATTATGATAAAACAAATCATTGTCTTGACATCTGCATAGGAATAACTATATTAATGTAATAATGAAATGGAAAATTAATTTAATTAAATCTAGAAATTACAGAACAGTGCCATATAAATAAAATCAAATTATCCTTACTTAGAAAATATCTATTCATAGGTACTGCTTATAGACCTCCTTGAAATATATTTAATATATATATATATATATATATATATTATATATATATATATATATATATATATAGTATATATATATATATATATATATATATATATATATATGGTAATTTACAAAATTACTATTCACTTTTATACATGGTGCTAAGGAAAGAAGAAATCCTGATAACGCTTCGAGAAGTTCATCATTAAAGCCAATCTGTACATAGTGTACATTTGTACTTTAATCTCTTAACTAAAATTTGTTTGGCTAAAGTTGCACGGCTAGTATGAATAAAAACTCAAAACAAACTCAATACACATTGTTAAATCTAAAAATTGAAGCACATTTAATTGCAAAATTTAACAGTCTATGATCACAGAAAGGCGGCCACGCATGCCACCATAGTCTCCATGGTTACATGTTGGTCGAATGGAATATAGGCTGTGTGAGTAGTATTTTTTCAATTTTTTTTCTAAGGCATGTTTGAAGTGGAAATACCTTAAAAAATATATGATCATACTACAGGTACATGTAAGCCTAAACATAGTTCCTGAGTAAACAAGCTGATTATATACAGTAATAATAAACACGGCCTCCACAATACTGAATTAAGATATTCCTCAGGACCAGTGCTGTTTGTTCAATTCTTGGAGTTTTTTTCTGTCACAATGAAGAAGGTGATTTTCAAGGAAATCTCTAAGTCTTAATCTGTCACATGAGGGAATGATTTTTTATTCACCTCCCTGAAAATATACGAAAATAAGAAGACTCTAAGGGAAAGAAGATCCTAGAATGCTCACCTGAAAAACTGGAGCTAAGTGATATAATACTCGAGACTCCTGGGCCTTTTTAGCATAGTTGCCTAATTTGACCATATCTTGCTGTGCAAGACTATATAAAACAATCACACCAGCACATTAGTGTGGCCATTTTTGACTCAAGAGGCATAATTTGAATAAACTAAGCAGATAACCACTATCTGATGCTACATACAAAATATTTAATATTATATTGTGGGCCATTGTCTTTCAAGAAAATTACATTTACAAGATATATTACAAAAAAGTTCTATATTAGCATGAGCTCTCCCAAAACGGTTTACTCAACTGTTTTTCCCTCTTTGATGTCATACGTTTTCAGTCAATTATCACAAAAAAATCTGTGAGATTTAATATCTGTGGTAGTTATAAAGTATATGTAAAATAACAGAGCAAGTAAATCTCACACTGTATGTAAACTTTCACCAGACTTTCATAACTAAAAGGGGGACATGGCCCTTATAAAAAGCTGGTCACAATTATAGGTCTTGGTCAGTGAATGTTCATATAGACACTGAACAAATATGTAGTTTTATTTCAATACCAACAGTAGATATATAGAGATATGGAGTAAACCTTAATCACAAATTTAAAAAGGGTCATAATTCCAATAAATTGCAGGCATGAGTTATTGAACTTGGTCAGTGACCTCACACAATGGCCCAAAACATATGAGTGAAGTTTCAATAGATTGCAGTGATGTGGATTTGTTGCCTTAACCAAATCATTATGCAGACATTTGGGCTCCGCTTTATTTTGTAAAAAAGTTGGCTAAAAATGTGACACCTTATGTGAGCGCAACAAAGACCATAGGGACATGATGTGAACACAATTTGTGGAGGACCACTATCTGATGTTAGATAAGAAGTAACAAACCTTTGGCCTTACAGTTTCAGAGATTTTTAGTATAAACATATAAGGAAAACCTCCAGAGTGGACCAATTTTGACTCCAGATGCATAATTTGAACAAGCCTTTTAGAGGACTACTATAAATGTGTTTCATAAGAAAAATAAAATCTCTGGATTTAAGAAGACATGATTTTTAAAGTTTTCATTATAAATTCCCCCCCCCCCCCGAGGGAAAACCAGCTTCAAACAGGCTACAGTTTGGCCCAGAGGAATTGCTCTTAACAAACTTTGTTAAGGAACACCATGGGATGTTACATACCAAATATTACAACTCTGGGCTCTGAGGTTTTGAGAGAACAAGATTTTTTAAGTTTTAATGTTCAAAACCCTTTTCAAAACCCTGTAAAGTTTCCGCAAATTCTGCCCAGTGGTAAAGGAGGCGATGTTGTATGAAGAAAACATTGCCGGACACATGTCATGCACACACACAAACACACTGACAGACGTCTGACATCAGAAGGCTAAGCATGAGCCTGTTGTGCTCAGGTGAGCCCATAAAATGTACCAGATTTTTTTTTACAGAACAACCAATTTTTGTTTCATTTATATTTTCCAATTTATAGGGGCTTAAATGAGTTAAATGTTGTCTTTGCTAAAAACAACAATAAAGTAAACCTGATACTTAATATAACACCATGGACTAGATTCGTGCAATTTCCATGTCATTTAAAATAGATCTTGCATGAAACATTTCATTTTAAATGTAGTTTTTTATAAGAAATTTCTAGCTTTTTTCCCCAAAAGCTATTTTCTTTTATTTTCACACATTTCTTTGACATCAAATAATTATTTAAAGCAGCCTACATTTTTCCTGGTGAGTTAACAGCCATGGAAGGGTGTTTCCAGGTGGTCTTAGGCACGGTGCGTCTCTTGATGGATTGAGGTGACAGGAACTTGAGCAGATAATAGGGGCCACCAGCCTTGTCATTAGTGCCTGCAAAAACAAGTTGGGCCTGACTTTGATCAATTACAAACAATTATAAACTTGCAATTTACTGAATATGAAGATTTTTTAAAATTAATGTTGGAATCAGTTAACTTGTATTTTCTTGTTTGTTTGCATATTAAAATATTAAGCTATGCATTTAGTTAATATCTAGTTACATATAACCTTCAGTGCCAAGTATGGCATGTGCCATTTAAAATGTAACGAATCATTTTGAACATTTCAGAGTATGAATGAATATGGATATTGGTCAGTACTGGTAATGTTTTGGTGACCTAGTTTTAGGATGCACGTGACCCAGATTCAAACTTGGCCAACATAATGTTAACATAAACATTCTGACAAAAGTTTCAAAAGATTGAGTCAAGTGGCTTTTAAGTGGTTTAAAGGTTTGGCCTAGATATAATCTTGTGAGCTGATAAAAAAACAACAAGTACTGGCTACCTGACAAGCGGGATCCTCCAAACGGCTGCTGTCCAACCACAGCCCCTGTAGATTTGTCATTAATGTAGAAACTGCCCGCACTATCTTCAAAAATCTCTGACAACTCATCAAGTACAGACCTGCAAAGACAAATTGTGTCATAGCTAAGTAGTATTTTTACACCAGAGCTTGCAATAAGAGTCTACGTACATTTGATTAAGCTGGTTTTTCACTTCAACGGGTTGCATTGGGAAGGTTTAATACTTGATGACCTGTAAATACACTAATAGTCTAGCATAGCTGATATGAGCAGTGTAACAGACATCATATAGATTGTAAACCTAGTTGGAAGGAGTAATCAGGCTGTCAACCAGCCTTATTTACAACAAAATTGATCAAACATACCGGTTGTCTTTTTTAAAGGGACCTTTTAACATTTATCAATTTAAAGAATTTAATGACAAACTTTGATGGATGCTAAAATCTGTGAAATGGTCCATTTAACAAGATGAGTTTATAGCACTTGTTCAAACAAAAGGACCATGGACCCTAAGACGCTCACCTGTGAACTGAAGGATCTAAGTGCTTTATGAAACATAAATATTTAATTTCTAGGAACATATTTATTTTCCAACTTGAATGAGATATCATTGGCACAAATGATCTGACCAAGTTGCAAGGAGATTCTACTTGAAATGTAACTTCTTGAGTGTTAAAAAGCTTTTATTTTAATTTGACCTCCCAAAACCCAGCTTAGTCAAGATTTAATTGTGACAAATATTCTGACCAAGTTTCATGAAGATTGGACTTAAAATGTGACTTCTTGAGTGTTCACAAGGTTTTACTATGGCCAAAATAACCCAAACTGCCCTGTCCCCTGTCCACCATGTTTTTTTGACAAACTGGAACCATTTTCAAGCTCAACTGTAGCATCATTCAAACAAAAAAACCCTGACCAAGTTTTATGAAGTTTGATTTCTTAATGTGTCATCTAGAGTGTTAACAAAGGTTTCTTTAGTTTGACCATGTGACCTAGTTTGTGACCCCACACGACCAAGAGTTGAACTTTGCCAAGATATCAATGGGAGAAATTCTGACAAAGTTTCCTGACGATTGGACACAAAAATGTGGGCTCTAGAGTGTTCAGAAGGAAGATGTCCAAGATGGATGACGGACAAAAGGCGATCACAAAAGCAATAATTCACAAAAGCTATACAAATTAATTTTGGATAAAATTTAATTTGCAGACGGCTTACAAACAAGCTTAACCCTTTCCCCCATAAAAATCCAAGTGATAATGGCTTTTGCAACCAGCATAAAACCAGAATAGCCCTCGAGTAACTCGCAGTCTGTTCAGGTTTTATGCTGCTTGCTGTTCATCAGTATCTAAGGGTTGGAAATAAAGCCTTTAAAATTTGAATCTAGTAAGAAAGGTATTTAATTAAATTTAACATTCTAAGGGACTACAAATGCGTGAAAATACTTATCTAATTGGTAAAGGGTTAAGCTGCAACCTTACTTATCTTCTGCATACAACGCCCCAGTGAGAGCATATGGTGACGTCTTGCTGGCCAATACGGCCGTCTCTCGATACTTTGCATCCGGGTAGACATAAATTGTCACTATGGGACCGAATATTTCCTGAAACATCGTGGTAGTTCTACAGTTGACACACAACAAATATTTCCTGAAACATCGTGGTAGTTTTACATTTGACACACAACAAATATTTCCTGAAACATCGTCGTAGTTTTACAGTTGACACACAACAAATATTTCCTGAAACATCGTGGTAGTTTTACTGTTGACACACACCAAATATTTCCTGAAACATTGTCATAGTTTTACAGTTGACATACAACAAATAATTCTATCATGACTATCATGATTGTTTTCACAGACTGACATATGGAATGATATTTTATCAGTATGCTTATTTGTTGACAACAATTCTCCAAGATTGTTTCTGGTCTTGTAAGATTATGGAATGAAACATGTTTACTTTTCTCTAATTGTAAACACAGAAAGCCATTACATCTATTAAAGAGTTAATGCTGACATATCTGAATATATATATTAGGTTTTTAATTGGTATCCAATGAAGGTAAAAAGTACTTAATCTTACACTACTATTTAACTGATAACAAGGGACAAAAATGTCACAAAACCAGGTTTTCAATATCAAAAAAAGTCTGATAAAGGGCTTGTTTAAAAATCAATCTATTTTTAGTTGTGGCGACCTTGACCTTGAAAATATCTACGTAATTATTTGGCGCGACACACCGTACAATGATGGTGAACAAATGTGCAAAATGATTATAAAATCTGACAATCAATGACATAATTATGGCCCGGACAAGCTCATTTATGGCCATTTTTGACCTTTGAACTCGAAGTGTGACCTTGACCTTGGAGATATTGACGTAATTCTTTCGCCCGACACACCGTCCAATGATGGTGAACAAATGGGCCAAATGATTTTAAAATCTGACAATCAATTACATAGTTATGGCCCGGACAAGCTCATTTATGGCCATTTTTGACCTTTGAACTCAAAGTGTGACCTTGACCTTGGAGATATTGATGTAATTCTTTCCCGTGACACACCGTCCAATGATGGTGAACAAATGTGCCAAATGATTTTAAAATCTGACAATCAACAACATAGTTATGGCCCGGACAAGCTTGTTCCGCCCGCCCGCCAGCCAGCCCGCCCGCATTCGCCAATCTAATAACCAGTTTCTTCCTTCGGAAAACCTGGTTAATAAAAGCATTGGTCAGTTCTTTTTATACAGTAAGGCATACTATTTCATTTTAAATATTATAGCCCTGGGACAAAGAAATACAATGATTTGGATGGTCTGAAATACAGCGAAGATATGAAACTTCCTACCTCTTGAAAGAGCTTGTCTCTAGGATCTTTGGTTTCTAAGAATGTTGGTTCGATGAAATAACCCTTACTGAAATGATCAATAAGCTCCTTTTATTTTATGCTTTCCGGTGGTTTATAGAGAAATATCAGTGAATTAAAACTGATAATTTCACTGTTGTAAACAGTGAAAATTATCAGTGAAAATTATCGATAATTTTCACTGTTTACTGTGAAATGACGTCATTTTTTTTACGAAATGACGTCATTATCCCAGCGAAATTCTTTAGTTAAACTCTTTAGCAATGTATATAAACTGTGAAAAAAAGCATAAAATAAAAAGAAAATTTGTTTGATTCGGTGGAATATCAATTTTAATTCACTCGTGATCACAGAAAATTATTTTTTTCACTCGTGGCTGCGCCACTCGTGAAAATATTATTTTCTATGATCACTCGTGAATTAAAATCGATAATCCACCGAATCCAACACATATTCTATATGTTATGAACACAAGTGTGGTTCAATTAAACAAGAGGGCCTGAAAGGCCCAAAGTTGCTCACCTGAGATTACAAGATATTATTGGGACAAATCTCCTGACCAAATTTAATGAAGATCGGAAAATAAATGTGGCCTCTAGAGTGTTAACAAGTTTTTACTATAGCCACATAAGGAAAAATGCCCCGCCCCCTGGTGGCCATGTTTTTCAACCAACCAGCATCATTTTCGACCTCATCCAATATATTATTTGGATGAATCTTCTGACCAAGTTTCATGAAGATCGGACAATAAATGTGGCCTCTAGAGAGTTAACAAGATTTTACTATAGCCATATATAGCCATAAGGAAAAATGCCCCGCCCCTTGGCATCCATGTTTTTCAAGCAAACATTACCATTTTCCAACTCATCCAAGATATCATTGAAACCAATCTTCTGACCAAATTTCATGAAGATTGGACAATAAATGTTGCCTCTAGAGTTTTAACAAGGCTTTACTATAGCCATATAAGGAAAAATGCCCCGCCCCCTGGTGGCCATGTTTTTCAATCACCGGCATCATTTTCGAACTCGTCCAAGATATTATTGGGATGAATCTTCTGACCAAGTTTCATGAAGATCGGACAATAAATGTGGCCTCTAGAGAGTTAACAAGATGTTACTATAGCCATATATAGCCATATAAGGAAAAATGCCCCGCCCCTTGGCAGCCATGTTTTTCAAGCAAACGTTACCATATTCGAACTCATCCAAGATATCATTTACACCAATCTTCTGACCAAATTTCATGAAGATTGGACGATAAATGTGGCCTCTAGAGTGTAAACAAGGTTTTACTATAGCCATATAAGGAAAAATGCCCCGCCCCCTGGCAGCCATGTTTTTCAACCAACTGGCATCATTTTCGAACTCTTCCAAGATATTATTGGGATGAATCTTCTGACCAAGTTTCATGAAGATCGGACAATAAATGTGGCCTCTATAGAGTTAGCAAGATTTTACTTTAGCCATTTATAGCCATATAAGGAAAAATGCCCCGCCCCTTGGCAGCCATGTTTTTCAAGCAAATGTTACCATTTTCTTACTCATCCAAGATAACATTGAGACCAATCTTCTGACCAAATTTAATGAAGATCGGAAAATAAATTTGGCCTCTAAAGTGTTAACAAGGTTTTACTATAGCCATATAAGGAAAAATGCCCAGCCCCCTGGCGGCCATGTTTTTCAACCAACCGGCATCAGTTTGGAACTCGTCCCAGATATCATTGGGATGAATCTTCTGACCAAGTTTCATGAAGATTGACAATAAATGTGGCCTCTAGAGAGTTAACAAGATTTTACTATAGCCATATATAGCCATTTCAGGAAAAATGCCCCGCCCCTTGGCAGCCAT
Source organism: Dreissena polymorpha (assembly GCF_020536995.1). Taxonomy (NCBI): domain Eukaryota; kingdom Metazoa; phylum Mollusca; class Bivalvia; order Myida; family Dreissenidae; genus Dreissena; species Dreissena polymorpha. The sequence continues at coordinate 268,362 of NW_026273354.1, read as the reverse complement.
GTTTTTCTAGCAAACGTTACCATTTTCGAACTCATCCAAGATATCATTGAGATCAATCTCCTGACCAAATTTCATGAAGATTGGACAATAAATGTGGCGTCTAGAGAGTGAACAAGATTTTACTATAGCCATAAATAGCCATATAAGGAAAAATGCCCCGCCCCTTGGCAGCCATGTTTTTCAAGCAAACGTTACCATTTTGGAACTCATCCAAGATATCATTGAGACCAATCCTCTGACCAAATTTCATGAAGATTGGACAATAAATGTGGCCTCTAGAGAGTGAACAAGGCAAATGTTGACGTCGCACAACGCACAACGGACAACGCACGACGGACAAAAGGCGATCACAAAAGCTCACCATGAGCACGTTGTGCTCAGGTGGGCTAAAAATGCAAGAAAATAAAACATTTAATAAGGTTAAGGAGGCAACATTACAAAATATCTTTATTAGAAGAATAACAGAAAAAATAGATGAATGATAACTAATTACCAATTGCTGATAACAATACCTTTACCAGAAGAAAACAGATTTTATTAGAAGATTTTCTTAGGTTGGATAATACAAAAGTACAAACATCAGACAGATGCATTACACAACATGGAAATTTCCCTATGGCAAAAACACAGCAATTAGTTCAAGTGTGGACTCCTTTAGTAAAGCCACAAAATAAAATAATTTATTACAATCCCATTAATCCATTTTCAATCTTTACATACATTGTCCTCCAATCGTTGAGTAAAACAAATATGGGCATGTTTAATGTTTTTCAATATTAGTGTGGATTGTCCTACAATATTTGTGAAAATTAAGTGATGGCATACGAAATACTGAAAAATTATGCATTTATATTTGTCCAGGAACTTGATTTCTTTTTGTACTACAGTTTAAGTCATATACTTTAAACATCAGGGAAAATAACAAACAAATTGTGTGCAAAATTATCGAGAAGCTTCTAACCAAAAATATAAAGCAATGAATACCCAGAAAGGTCTTCAATTTCTAAGGCTTACCTGTCATTACACCTGCCCCCAGCAACAACGGACACATTGGGAGACTTTCTTGCATAATCCAGATATGACATGCACCTTGCAAATGCCTGAAACAGACATATGAATGGTCGTTCTAGAAACAGGAAAAGTACTTCTGGTTAAGACAAATTAAAATCTATCAAAACAAAAGCAAATACAATTTTCACATAAAGTGAAGAAAGTAAAGAAATATCAATTTTAAAGTAAAAGTTTGGAGTGTAACAAGTAACAAAATGCTTTATATATTCATTAAATAACACTTTTACCACCACTTAATTATGTAAGGAAAAGGTATGTACGGTCAGTCATATCTTACTTTTATACACATTTTGAAACATCAGCCTTTCTTTTCTTTCATAAAAAGTTCTTACTTTTTGTTAGGTAGTTCAGCTGTGTGGGGATAACCATAGCACCTAAAACCTCAACTGTCCAGTACAGAAAGGCCAACCAGAACTCACATGAACCAAATGGGGAGAAGACCCATTGCTTAGGTCAGTAACAAGTGTAACAACCACTATGCGAGCCAGACAGCTGAGAACAAAATGCTGTAAATGAATTCTCAAAGAAATTGATAAAAACTCAAACCAATAAATCATAGGGTACAAAATAACGACTTAATAAAAACCTTTCAAAATGATACACCTTTCAAATCTAATTATCTGATTCAATCTACCGGTCAGTGTTGTTTGTACCTCAGATAAGATGAGATGAGTTTTACCACAGATGTAGTGTACCGGATCACAACTATTCACAGCATACTACTAAGAGAAGAGTTTTAAAATTTTCTTTTTTCCAATTAAATCTTATATTTAACACATGAAATATGGAGACAGGTTAGTTAGTGGGCATTGGTCCCACCTTTTCATCAATGACGGCTGACATGAACGTCTCCCCATACAGTGGTGTCCCCACAATCAGCTGCTTATGGAACTGGACTAGGTTCTCCTTCACTGTCGGCCACATTGACTCAGGGATGTACATCCTGCAAAGAAATACATACGAATTGCTTGAAAAATAAAATAAAATACAATTCTGAATATGTATTAATCAAGTCAAATATCAGATTGACCAATCCATTGTAACTGGTATGCCAGTGATGGATTTTATTTTTCATAACACTGTAGTTTTAGTTGTTGTTGTTATCATAAAAAATGTTCTTTACCAAAACACCATCCCACCAAAAGAGCAATCCCAGGTCAACTAATGCTTTAGGGTATGCAGTTGGGATAACAAAACTATTATATACTAAATTTTCTGTAAAGGAACAAAACAAATGGCATTGGTTTTTACCTTTATTCTCATCAATATCTTGTTCATTTAGCTGCACAATTCTTACCAAAATCAAATCAGCAGTTCAAAGATTCAAACTTTAAAGGTTACATACATGTTATCAAACTTAAAAAAGTTAAACCTTTGATTTATATTTTATTTCACAAATTCACAGCAGCAGATAGCAAAGAAGAATTCACTAATGTAGTTTGTAATACATGTATAATTCAGCCATTGTCTCGAGTGTAATTATCAGAAGATTCCTGATTTCGAATTAATTAGTTTGGTAAGACCATGAATGCGCTATTAAAACAAGCAATCCCCATCATTTGAGTATGGGGTCTACTGTCACAGTTTACTGCTTGACTGTTATGACGTATTCCATGGCTAAATAAGGCATATAACGGCAATCAAGGGATCTCTAAAGACCTGCCCTGATTATGAAAGGATTTCCGCTTTTTATAATTATGAACACTTTCTTTTGCTCACAAATAAGGATTCAAATATTTAAGTAAATCTTGTTTTAAAAGGCAAATAAAAAAAAAATACATGTAAATCAGAGAGAAATAAACCTTTATTACTATTTAGTCATTAAAACTGTTTATTTTATTTTAAGAGTTGCGAAAACTCAAAAGAACAAGTACCAGTAGTATGATCACACATCAGTCAATAAAGCAGAGACAGTTTGCTCTATGTTAATGAAACTTGATGTAGACCCTTTTGTTTTAGTTATTGATTAAAGTTTCTTTTTTAAACTTTTTGACTAACAGCACCAATGAACAGGACCCTGAAGTTTACTTTTGTTCATTTTTTATTTTGTGTATATAAAATTTATTTTCAATTAATTAGAAAGCACATGTTTGTTAAACCAATATATAACAACTTTTGATATTCAGCATTGCCTGTAACCCTGCTAATTACCTTGATAGTGCAGAGCACTTTTGTCCTCCATATTCAAAGCCACTCTGTACAGCTCCATAGAACACTTGGTCAATCTTGGCTGATGAGTGCACAAAGTGCATGTTCTTGCCACCGCACTCTGTAACAAACAACATATAGCCTATAGCTTTGTCACGCACACAACTAATAACCCCCACTGCTTTGTCATCATGACTAAATTCATGTGCTCATAAATCAGGAAATTCAGGAACGAGAGGATCGCCATGTAAATATTGTGTCGTCAACATGAACACTTCATTGTTAAGACACACTTTAATGCAAAACTTAATCCATAGACAACCCTGGAAGTTATTTGCTCGAAATACCTTTGTTGAAAGACTGACCAACAAAATGACTCCTGCACAACCCTTCCATGTGTTTGTATCGTTATAAAACTACTAGCACTTGCTAAGCTGGTTTACAAGTAAAAACTTATATACTTATGCCAGTAACTAACAACTGCCCTCCTTCAATCAAAGGAAGGGAAAGAATTGCAGTAGAAATTACTATAAACAATGGGCAATACATGAATTCTATTAAACAATAAAAAAAGAACTTGAAACGAACAAGAGATGTGTTTGTCAGAAACACAATGCCCCCTATTGCGACGCTTTGAAATAAAATTTCAATATATCATTTGGCAGGTTAAAAAAATTATCTCCCTTTTATAGCTTATAACTTTCCTTGGATTGTATATTTTGACTTTTGACCGTGAAGGATAACATTGACCTTAAAATTTGTGTCAGATTATATCCTTTTAAAAAACATTACTTCCCTTGTGAAAATGATCTGTACCTGCCAAATGATATAAAATAGAAATTATCTCCCTTTAAAGCTTGTTACTTCCCTTGGATTTTGTTTTTTTTACCTTCGACCTTGAAGGATGACCTTTACCTTGACCTTTCAACACTAAAAATGTTCAGCTTCATGAGATACACATGCATGCCAAATATCAAGTTGCTATCTTCAATATTGCAAAAGTTATGGCCAATGTTAAAGTTTTCGGACGGACGGACAGACGGACGGCCGGACTGACACACTGACGGACAGTTCAACTGCTATATGCCACCCTACCGGGAGCATAAAAAGATGGCATAAAACAATAGTTGACCAGTACATGCATTTCATTGAGGAAATTGGTTTATACTGAAGAGGCAAATAAAAACATAGAGTTGCATTATCCACTTGATTAAGCTATAAATCAATGAAAACAAAAAACATCCTGAACTGGTTATTTGTACACAATTATAGTGCTTAAACCTTAATACTGTTATTTTCACAATAACAACATTTCTTTATGCAAGGCTTATATTGATATGTTGCAATAAAGTAAACACATTTATGAAGCAAGGGCTGTTTGAAAAACATGCATGTCCCCCATGTGGGCTGTCAGTTGTAGTGGCAGCCATTGAGTGAATACGTTTTTTGTCACTGTGACCATGACCTTTGACCTAGTGACCTGAAAATCAATAGGGGTCATCTGTGAGTCATGATCAATGTACCTATGAAGTTTCATGATCCTAGGCATAAGCTTTCTTGAGTTATCATCCGGAAACCATTTTACTGTGTCAAGTCATCGCGACCTTGACCTTTGACCTAGTGACCTGAAAGTCAATAGGGGTCATCTGTGAGTCATGATCAATGTACCTATGAAGTTTCATGATCCTAGGCGTAAGTGTTCTTGAGTTATCAGCTGGAAACCATTTTACTGTTTCAAGTCACCGTGACCTTGACCTTTGACCTAGTGACCTGAAAATCAATAGGGTCATCTGCGAGTCATGATCAATGTTCCTATGAAGTTTCAAGATCCTAGGCGTAAGCGTTCTTGAGTTATCATCCGGAAACCATTTTACTGGTTCGAGTCACCATGACCTTGACCTTTGGCCTAGTGACCTTAAAATCAAAAGGGGTCATCTGCGAGTCATGATCAATATACCTATGAAGTTTCATGATCATAGGCATAAGCGTTCTTGAGTTATTATCCGGAAACCATTTTACTGGTTCAAGTCAACGTGACCTTGACCTTTGACCTAGTGACCTGAAAATCAATAGGGGTCATCTGCGAGTCATGATCAATGTACCTATGAAGTTTCATGATCCTAGGCGTAAGCGTTCTTGAGTAATCATCCGGAAACCATTTTTCTGTGTCGAGTCACCGTAACCTTTGACCTAGTGACCTGAAAATCAATAGGGGTCATCTGCGAGTCAAGATCAATGGACCTATGAAGTTTCATGATTTTAGGCGTAAGCGTTCTTGAGTTATCAGCCGGAAACCATTTAACTGTTTCGAGTCACCGTGACCTTGACTTTTGACCTGAAAATCAAAAGGGTCATCTGCGAGTCATGATCAATGTACCTATGAAGTTTCATGATCCTAGGCGTAAGCATTCTTGATTATCATCCGGAAACAATTTTACTGGTTCGAGTCACCGTGACCTTGACCTTTGACCTAGTGACCTGAAAATCAATATGGGTCATCTGCGATCATGAACAATGTACCTATGAAGTTTCATGATCCTAGGCATAAGCGTTCTTGAGTTATCATCCGGAAACCATTTTACTGGTTCAAGTCACCGTGACCTTGACCTTTGACCTAGTGACCTGAAAATCAATAGGGGTCATTTGCGAGTTATGATCAATGTACCTATGAAGTTTCATGATCCTAGGCGTAAGCGTTCTTGAGTTATCATCCGGAAACCATTTTTCTGTGTCGAGTAACCGTGACCTTTGACCTAGTGACCTGAAAATCAATAGGGGTCATCTGCAAGTCATGATCAATGTACCTATGAAGTTTCATGATCCTAGGCGTAAGCGTTCTTGAGTTATCATCCGGAAACCATTTTACTGGTTCTAGTCACTGTGACCTTGATCTTTGACCTAGTGACCTGAAAATCAATAGGGGTCATCTGCGAGTCATGATCAATGTACCTATGAAGTTTCATGATCCTAGGCGTAAGCGTTCTTGAGTTATCATCTGGAAACCATTTGGTGGACGGACCGACGGACGGACCGACGGACATGTGCAAAACAATATACCCCCTCTTCTTCGAAGGGGGGCATAATAAGCTAAATCTTACATTTTTCACTCAGCAAATGCTGATGTTTTGTTCGTGGAAAAAGAATAAAACAAAACAACAAGAAGGCCATGAGAACTCTTAAGCGCTAACCTGAGTGTATGGTACAACAATTGTCGAGACTTGTTCTGGTCACCTATTTTTTTTAAACAAAATTAACCCATGTTCATTCAAACATAGCCTACATATTGTGAAGATAATTATTTTTAGATGTTTCTAGGATTGAACCTCATGACCTAGTTAGATCCACATGACATAAGTTCGAACTTGGCCTAGATATTGTCAATATAACCATTCTGACCAAGTTTCATGAAAATGAAATGAAAATTGTTTAGCCTTTAACATGGTAAAAAGCAAAAACTTTAAAACTACAGGACTAAAACACCAGACATACTTGTAGACTGACCACAATAAAATGCTAAAACAACACCTGAAGTGTTATGAAATTTATGAAAATAATATTCAGCTAACTTTAAAATGTAACACTCAGTAATCACTATAGTGTTCCCCTAGAACAGTTTAAAAAATATTAAAATGCCAAAGAGAGATGACTCCCACACACCTCCTATCAGTCTTGGGTAACTCTTGTAGGTCTCAATGTTAGCTCCTACTTGTTTCCACAGGTGACTGAATGTCCTACAATATAAATTCAGATTTAAGCAAGCAACACTTCTTTTCCACAAACCAAAATTACATGCTCAAACATTTTCAAGTACAACACCAGTAATTCTTCAATCCAATCTGAACAGCTGATGGATCTTTTAAGATACAAATTCTGGATATTATTGTTGTATTATTTAGTCTTTGCAAAAGAGTCAAATAGATTACTAACCTTTACATTAAAATATGAAAAAACACTTAATTTTAGGTCCAGCTCGAATAAAGACCACATAACAATATCATATACATCAAATTACATAAGGCTGCATTGGCATCCATCTAGTGGTCATGAGTATCTGGATTCTACACTCCTAGTGCTAATGAAGTCCTTGAATCTATACTCCTAGTGCTTATGTGGTAATTGATTCTACACTCCTAATGCTAATGAAGTCCTTGAATCTATACTCCTAGTGATTATGTGGTTATTGATTCTACACTGCTAATGCTAATGTAGTCCTTGAATCTATACTCCTAGTGCTTATGTGGTAATTGATTCTACACTCCTAATCCTAATGTAGTCCTTGAATCTATACTCCTAGTGCTTATGTGGTAATTGATTCTACACTCCTAATGCCAATGTAGTCCTTGAATCTATACCCCTAGTGCCTATGTGGTAATTGATTCTACACTCCTGATGCTAATGTAGTCGTTGAATCTATACTCCTAGTGCTTATGTGGTAATTGATTCTACACTCCTAATGCTAATGTAGTCCTTGAATCTATACTCCTAGTGCTTATGTGGTAATTGATTCTACACTCCTAAAAGTAATATGTAGTCCTTGAATCTATACTCCTAGTGCCTATGTGGTCATTAATTATACACTCCTAATGCTAATGTGGTCCTTGAATCCATACTCCTAGTGCCTATGTGGTCATTAATTATACACTCCTAATGCTAATATAGTCCTTGATTCTACACTCTTAGTGCCCATGTGGTCATTAATTCTACACTCTTAATGCTAATATAGTCCTTGATTCTACACTCCTAATGCTTATGTGGTCATTGATTCTACACTCATAATGCTAATATAGTCCTTGATTCTACACTCCTTATGCTAATGTACTCCTTGATTATATACTCCTAATGCTAATGCAGTTCTTGATTTCACACTCCTAATGATAATGTTGTCCTTGATTCTACACTTTTAATGCTTATGTAGTCCTTGATTCTACACTCATAATGCTTATGTAGTCCTTGATTCTATACTCCTAATGCTAATGTAGTCCTTGAATCTACACTCCTCATGCTAATGCAGTCCTTGATTCTACACTCTTAATGCTAATGTAGTCCTTGATTCTACATTCCTAATTTTAATGTAGTGCTGGATTGTACACTCCTAATGCAAATGTAGTCCTTGATTCTACACTCCTAATGCTAATGTTGTCCTTGATTCTACACGCCTAATGCTAATGTAGTCCTTTAATCTACACTCCTAATGCTAATATAGTCCTTGATTCTACACTCCTAATGCTAATAAAGTCCTTGATTCTACACTCCTAATGCTAATGTAGTCCTTGATTATACACTCCTAATGCTAATGTGGTCCTTGATTCCACACTCCTAATGCTAATGTGGTCCTTGATTTGACTATCCTAATGTTGATGTAGTGCTTGATTCTACACTTCTAATGCTAATGTGGTCCTTGATTCTACACTTCTCATGCTAATGTGGTCCCTGACTCTACACTCCTAATGCTAATATGGAAATAGATTTGATCCCCACTCAACTTTCTTTTGACAACAAGAACTGCGGCTGGATCCAGAGAAGGGAGTCAAGAGTGATTCAATCAACCCAAGCCTTGAAATGCAATTGGCTTGAAATGAAAAATAAGTAGGTTTAAACTTCTGTAGTTACTTAACACTTCCGGTAAAATTGATGCCAGCCAAGTCTGGAGATGCAGTTATTGTGTCACCAAATACCGGACCGTCTGCCGGTACAAAGTTTATGACACCGGCTGGCAGCCCAGCCTCTCGGTATATCTCGTACACCAGATAGTTGGACAGGAGGGCGGTGTCGGACGGCTTCCACAGGCAGACATTGCCCTATAAGTAAATACATTTCCTTTTAAAGTGTTCACACATAATTATGCTGTTTCATGTTATCAAACTCAACTTTTTATTGTGCTCTGACAACATAAAGAATACTATTATGTCTTTTACATAGAATCACTTGCAAAGATATTTACTTGCATGCTAACTTTAACCTAAACATTTTCGCAAGCAAACTTTAAACTGAATATCTTTTACTTAAAAAACAACAACAAAAATCTGCTAAAATTCTGGAAGCTTTTATAGGTCATAGATGAAAACCCTTTTCAACAAACCTACGCACATTCAGCTGCATATATGTAGTAGTTTGATATATATTTATGCCCAAATTATACATTATTGATATTTTTCTAACAAGAGATGTTTGCAACTCATGTATGGCCGTTCATATTTCGGACAACAAAATAAATTGCAAATGGTTGCAGAGTCCACATACAGGCTTCAGCAAGTAATAAAAATCACTATACATTGTATTGCTAATGAAACTGGATGGAACAGGTTTAAAAAAACACCATGTCCATCAGGATTAAATGCATTTACAGCTATAAGTATAATACAGGGCTGATGCTGTCCTTTGCCATTTGAGCCATTTGCGAACATATTGAAAATTGGCTTAAGATGTTTTTCATAGTCAACATCCCCCATTCTATTTGTTTCATTTCACGTGTTTGCAATTTAATCAATAAGAAAAACATCTGCACCGGGGATATAACTTGCAAATATTGAGCTTGCATAGTATTGTCATCTTCCAACAAAAAAATTGGCAAAAGTTGTCTTAAACAATTAAATATTTAAAAGAAGAGTGACAGTAAATTAAATTAATTTGAAGCTGATAATTTTACAGCTTTCTGTAGATTATCTGAATTAAAGAGAGCTGATTAATTATTTTTTTTACATACAAAGCCTAATCTAACTAAGGGCTGAGCAATTAAATGAAATGAATATGCAAAAACATGCACAGTTTAATTGAAATGAAAGTTAAATTTAAATTTTGAATTTGTAACACATAGGCAGATGAAATTCAGGTAGAATACATTGAAAATACCCTTAACCCACATGCCTGTATAGTCACTAAAATAGCTTCTTTCAGCTTATAGCAACTGTTGGAGGAAATGAGTCTAAAATCACAAAACACAAGACCATTTCAAGAGTCATGGGCAGTTAATTATCCCCACGCTTTTTGAAAAAAAGGTGGGGATATTGTGGTGATCTCCGCCGTCCGTCCGTCCGTCTGTCCGTCCTGGCCACTATCTCCTCCTACACTAAAAGCACTAGAACCTTGAAATTTACACACATGGTAGCTATGAGCATATGTGCGACCCTGCACTATTTGGAATTTTGATCTGACCCCTGGGTCAAAAGTTATAGGGGTTGGGGTGGGGCCGCGTCAGAAATTATCACTCATTTTTTTAGGTTATTTTACATTTACTTCTTTATTTCTACACCGATTCACTTCAAATTGATACTGGACCTCACCTATGACAATACGGTCAATCTCAACCATGCATGGCCCCATTCCCAACCCTGGGGCGCCCCGCCCACATAGGCCACACCCACCAAAAATTTCCATTTACTATAATTTTTTCATTTCTACACGGATTCACTTCAAATTGATACTGAACTTTTGTTATGACATTAGGGTCAATCTCAACTATGCATGGCCCCAATCCCAACCCTGGGGCGCCCGCCCACATAGGCCACACCCACCAAAATATTCCATTTACTATAATTTTTTCATTTCTACACGGATTCACTTCAAATTGATACTGAACTTCTCTTATGACATTAGGGTCAATCTCAACTATGCATGGCCCCATAACCAACCCTGGGGCCCCGCCCACATAGACCACACCCACCCAAAATTGCCTTTACTATAATTTCTTCATTTCTACACCGATTCACTTCAAATTGATATTGAACTTCTCTTATGACAATACAGTCAATCTCAACTATGCATGGCCCCATTACCAACCCTGGGGCGCCCCGCCCACATAGACCACACCCACCCAAAATTGCCTTTTACTTTAATTTCTTCATTTCTACACCGATTCACTTCAAATTGATACTGAACCTCTCTTATGACAATACGGTCAATCTCAACTATGCATGGCCCCATTACCAACCCTGGGGCGCCCTGCCCACATATGTCACACCCACCCAAAATTGCCTTTTACTATAACTTCTTCATTTCTACACCAATTCACTTCTAATTGATGATGAACTTCTCTTATGACAATACGGTCAATCTCAGCTATGCATGGCCCCATTACCAACCCTGGGGCACACCTAGGTCAAACATTCGGCGTGGGGATACGCGTCGGCCTCTGCCGCGCCATTTCTAGTAAAAATGTGCTTTGCAATGAGGTTTTGTACTTTGACATGTACAGTACTACCATTGTCATTATTTACTGTATTGACTACTGTATGCCACATTAGGGTACATATATTATGTGCTTTGTTTAAACAAACAGCAAATACTGAAATGTCCACAGGATGTCTTATATCTAATGAAAGTCTGCTTTAGGGATGTTCTTTCATGGGTGAAAATGGCACTTGATATGATAATTGCAATCATTAACTCACCAATTAAATTTCATGTAACATGATAATTGAAATCACTATTTCACCTACTAAATTTCATGTTTCAAGATGCTGTGACCTTAGATCTATTGACATCAAAATCAAAAGTTGTAATCCTTTCCTCCAAAGTAATCATAAAACCAATTTGCAAGGTAGTAAGTCAAAGGTTTCTCTTGTATTCTCTCGAAAGATCAACCTACCTAATGATCAACGGACAGAAGCAAATTAATTGACCTCCACTTCTTGGAATGGGGGCATTATAAACAAGAGATGTGTTTGTCAGAAACACAATGCCCCCTATAGCGCCACTTTGAAATAAAATTTCAATATATCATTTGGCAGGTTTAAAATTAGCTCCCTTTTAAAGCTTATTACTTCCCTTGGTTTGTATTTTTTTACTTTTGACCTTGAAGGATAACTTGACCTTAAAATTTGTTTTTGATTACCGGTAAATCCGTTTAATAAATATTACTTCCCTTGTGAAAACGATCTGTACCTGCCAAATGATATAAAATAGAAATGATCTCCCTTTAAAGCAGACAGACAGACAGACAGACTGACAGTTCAACTGCTATATGCCACCTTACTGGGGGCATAAAAAGACATAATGCTGCCTAATTGCAGGTCAGAGTATTGGGTCCTGGTTGACTTGTCATAATGACCCATTTATCAATCTAATGTAATCTAATACCAACAAACAGGTCATACATTACCATCAATGCTGGAGCCATAGGCAGATGTCCACCAATAGCAGTGAAATTAAACGGAGTAATAGCTGCCCAGAAACCCTGGAACACATCAGATAAACAATGTCATGCAGTAATACAAACTTTGTGCCATAGATGAGCCTATTGCAACACAATTCAATCAAATAAAACAACACTTGTAACAAGAGCCAGTGATATCAAACATAGAAATGCATGTTAACAGAATGATACAATTTTGCCAAAAATCAAAAATAAATAAATTTAAAGCTCAACATTTTTGATTACTTAATTTTAGCAATGTTCTCATTTCCATAGCTTGTTTAAAAAGTCCTTGTTTCAGCAAAATGCTGACCATAAACGTGTCTTGTTTCAAACTTCAAAATTCATTGATAACTTAAAATGTATGTATAATTTTTGATTATACAAGAAATAGTAGCCTACCTTAATGCTGTTTAAAAATCATTACATATACAAACATTGAAGAAACTAGAAAAGTGTCACAGAGACTGATGCCCTAACAGCACATGTTTCTACCTAGACAAATCCACGATAAATATTCAACAGTGGACAAAAAGAAAAAGGACCATAATTCATCAAAAACTGGTTGTATCCAAATTTGCTTTAATAACTAGTATTTATACATTAAACAAATTGACAAAGACTTTTATGAATTGGAAGCACAACAATTTTGGACTATGTGTTTGATAATCTAAAATAAAAGGTAATAAATTTGCAGCCTACTCGTTTTTTACAATCAACTACACTTTAAAGTCATTCACTTGTAAAAGTTTGAGCTTAGATCACCCCCTAGTTAAAAACAATAGGAAAAGACAACATTTTAGGACTATATCATCTATTTTTTAAATAGACAAAGGGCTATAATTCTGCCAAAAACTAAAAAACTTAAAAAATAATGTTTAAACAACAGGACTGTCAACAAATTAGTATCTGGATATCCTTATGTGATATTCAGATATTGTCTGAATCATTGTTTATTGGGCAATATTTTATTCAGCTATAATGCCAGAAATTGTGGATGCATACAGGTTTATTCATGATATGTGGAGTCATATTTGTTTATTCTTTGAGCAAATGTCATTACCTTATATGCAATAAGATCCCTTGTTATAAGTTCTTAACTACTAAAGCCCTATTATTCACAAGAAAGAGACTTGCTAAACAACAGCGGTTTCCCAACATTACAATACACTAAATCGGCCTATGGACCTGTTAGCATATGCATATGTATGCATGCATTTATTCAACAAAGCATTCTTACAGATTGTTTTCGCTTTTGTAATAAAATGAATTCTTAATGAACAAGAGCACCACATAACGGGTGCCACGCTTGGTAACGGGTGCAGTTTTGAATAAATGAAAGCTTGTCAGAATTTATTTTCTTAAAGGTCACAGTGACCTTGACCTAGTGACCCAAAAATGGGTGTGGCGTGTAGAACTCATCAAGGTGCATCTACATATGAAGTTTCAAAGTTGTAGGTTGAAGCAATTTGATTTTAGAGCCAATGTTCAAAACCTTAACAAAATGTTAAGGTTTTAGCACGACGCGGACGGTGAGCTGGCTATGACAATACCTCGGGTTTTCTCCGAAAACGCCGAGCTAATAAAATGAACCCAGCAGTTAAAATGGAATTGAAAACACAAGCTCCAGGATGGGAAAACAGACTTGGGATTTAAAACAGAAGATTTTGGGACTAAATATTCCATAGTGAAAACAAACAAAGGGCCACAATTCTTCAAAACTTAAAACAACCCATATTCCTTTCTAAGAAATCATATTTACATTAAGGTCATCCAACTGTAAAAGGTTGAGGTAAATGAAGACAGCAAAAAAAAAGTTGAATAAAAAAAGCTTGAGGACATAGAGATGTTTATCCAGACCGACAAGTGAAATGCTAAATGTCTCCCAATCTGAGAGGGGGATTTGGGAGGGGGCATAAAAAAGCTAAAGTTCCATAAAGGCATACCTCACATCCTCTGTATTTAATACTGTTCAATTCCTCAGGGTTTGGACTGATTGGTTTATATTCTGTAATCTCCTACAAGACAAATCAGTTGTGTTTGCTCTGTATTGCGGAATGTGACCCGTGAATACAATTAAGTAAAATTTAGCAAAGATTGCGAACTGTTCATTTGATAAAATATCTACTTTCTCTTGAAAACTCTAAATATAATAATAAATAGGCTAGTTACTCGTGTAAACTGGTCAAAACTCTAATGGCAACTTATTCTGGCAAACTATACACTGAATCAAATGGCTACTCACCGTAGCAAGCTGTAAATTGAATCAAATAGCTGCTTCATCTGACAAACTATAAACTGAATCAAATGGCAACTCACTGAAGCAAACTGTACATTGAATCAAATGGTTGCTTTCTCCAGAGAACGATACACTGAAACCAATGACTACTTGCTGTAGCAAACTGCACACAAAATCAAATAGCAACTTACTCTTGCAAACTGCACATCAAATCTTAGGAAATCAATAATCTCTGCACCAGCATCAATCTCTGCCTGCCAGATGTTCTTTCCCTGAAAACATTGGTAGAGAGATCAAGGCTAGGTTAGAAGTTGGGTAACTTTTGATAAATTGGTCTGTTGATAGACTTTCAAACATATATTACTTTTATTACTGCTTATTGTTTGTTAATTTAGAAGAGTTTTAATCAGAGAAATATTTAAAGCCATTAAGCGCCTTGAATAAAAATGCCATTATTTTCAAAAACTCATTTTTAAAAAATAAAAAAATAAAATTTGATTCAAGATTGTGTGTATTTGATCTACATGTATCTTAAGCTCTAAATATGTTGTTTACAAACCTGTCCCAACATAGTAGTAGCCAGCAGATCATAGCGGTACTTGTTGGACATGAGGTCTGCAGCACGCAAGAAAATCTCGGCTCGTTTTGCCAGCGGGGTCCGTTCCCAGGCTTTTCTTCCTGACAGGCAACTGTCAATGGCTTTTTGTATAACAGGCTTAAATAGAAACAAAAGCTATGAAAAATGCCTGCATTAAGATGGGTTAGTAGATTGTGTTGCCAGTTAAATAATTGAACAAGGGTCCGCAGGGTAGGCATCGAAAGAATTGATGACGTTGCAAACTCATTCTGAATAGACTTGTTAATATCTTGATAAATATAAAACCATGAGATATATATATATGTAATTTATCACATTCTTTTCTATTAGACGAGCACATGTAGTATGATGTTCTAAATTTGAAAAAACAAATTGAAATAACTCAATGTCTTCATCTGTAACATTTAAAACAAATTGATTCATACTGCACATACTATTAGTGTTTCCAAACAAAGAAACTGACCACAGGATTTTGTAAAGGCAAAGTTCCAAAGAACAGCAGTTGGCAATGGATTTGATTTTGTAAAATTTCTACATTACCTCTTTGAACAAAACCTGACTCAACATGCTTTTTTGAGTAGGAGTTTCGATAATATAGAGGCCATTTTACAGAATATTGATATGACTACAAACAAAATTAATTTGAAAAAATAGTTGACAACGACCAATTTAGCGTTAGAATTTCCGGGTATGTTCAGTTTATTTTCACGTATAAAAACAGGGCTTTTCACCCTTATATAACAGGAGCCAAAATTCGGCCCCTTCCCAATTGAAAATAAGATCATTTTTTCCCAAAATTGATAGACAAATTTTCGAAATTGTAAAAAAAAAAATTTTTTTTTTTTTTTTTTTTACTTAGACATATTGGGCATCACTCAAATTGAAAGCAAAGAGCTCTTTTATGATTAAGAATGCACCACAATGTGTCTTTTTATAATTCTGCACAATGAAAAAGACCCTGTTTCAAAAACTTTTAAAAACACTCTCTTCCCAAAATTAGCATTTATCGCGCATGAAATTCCCAATTTGAAAGGCTAGGGCCTCTTCCCAATTTCCTGATGAAAAGCCCTGAAAAATTCCAGGTATGTTCAGTATATTTTCAAGTATATGTATCAATTTTCCAACCTTGGGGGCATAGTAGTATCTGGCTACCTTCCTTTCATGATCAAACGGCTGAAATGTAAAAATGTCACAATATAACAGATTTGTCTAGGATGTACCTCTGATAACTTCTGGACTGTATTCCATTTATAAATGCTTACACAAACCCTTTCAACATGGTTATTAACAATCACTTTTTCAAGATAAATGTAACTGATACAACAATTAGATGTGTTGTAAGAATGTCACAGTATCTTATTTATAAAAAACTAAACTTGAAATAAAGCAATATGCTTGACAAATGCTAAACTTCATGTGCCACCACTCGGGATAAAGGATACAAAACATAATGGAAAAAAACACACATTTAATTGCATCAACCCTTGTTTTTAGCAGTTTCTATACTTACACAAACTTGGTAGCGTTCTCCCTCTGTGCGTATTTCCTCATCACCAATGACAATGGGTATGTCGCGGATCCTACATTCATAGCTCGCCACACACGCATCTAAAAGATTCCTCTCCTTGGTGCCAGGGGAATATGTTGGCATCGGCTCATTTTTGGCAACAAATGTGTTGAAGTCAAAAGTTTCTGAGGACATGTAGCGGACATGTCTGTAGGATCTTAAAATAAAATAACAAACAAAAAGGAATCTGTACTTGGTATATTTTTTTCCTAAAAAAGAAATGAACGTCTTTGTCTATTTGTAATGGTCTGTAAATCTTTTTTTGTAATAATTTAATAATTATTTACCATGAAGGCAACTTAATTGGTTCTCATTCTAAAAAGAAGTCTCATGGGACCTCACTATTTCGCTGTATTTGTTGAAAATCAATAACTAAATTGCAAAACTCGGATTTATTACATCAAGTTAAAATTCATTCCCTCAAAAAATCATTAATTTAAAATACAATCACATTTATTTCACTTGGGTGTGAGAATTATCGATGAATATTGAGAAAGTTATAGCATGTCAAAGGGTAAAATGTCGGTCACTTTATCACATTGCACTATTGTTTCGGAGGGAAATTTTCAAGTAGGGCAACAATGGCCTTAAAAATTGTTTTAGCATACATAACATTGTAGTTGATCACTATAAACAATTCAAAATAAAATTTTATCAAAAATAATATTATTCAGTATTTATTTTTACACAGTGAATTAATCTGTGCTTTACATTGTAATACAGGGAACATATTTATTCGCAATGTGGACACAGACGCCCAGTGTTTCTCCTGATAAATCACATGACGCATGAGAATAATTTCAAATGTGTCCCATTGGACATTACTCACACTTTCCCCATGTCACCAATGTAATAAATAAGAATTTATTAATGTCTTCTGGCTCAAGCCTATTGCAAACACAACTTTAAAAAAATTGCATTCAAATTAAAATGTTTGACTCTATGCTTCCGTAGTTTTTATTTTTGACACTTTTTATGAAAAAATGACAAAATGATGTAATCAAAGAGAAAAAACTTTGGATAGATAATAAACTTACCAGAACTCTGAACATTTTATCCCTTAAAATCTGTCGAAAAGATAATGAAAGAACAAAGTTAATAATGCTCGATTGGTAAATATACTTAATCATACCTGGATATTTTTTCTTAAATTAATTATGTTCACATTTATGTTACATTTTCTGTTAAATGGCCTCTGCATTATCGAAACTCATACTCAAAAAGCATATTGATGCAGTTTTTTTTTATAAAAGAAGTTTTTTTAAGATATTAACAATATCGTTTTACAGTAATCTGTAGCATGCTTTAAGACATCGGGATATTGAGCGGGACTACAACTCGGGTACAGTCTAATATCGTCCGGGTACGTTAAAGTATGTTTACCTCACCCGGGGTACATGTTATTGTAAGTATACTTAAGAGTACCCAGGTACATGAAAGAAGTACCCGAGCTGACACTGAACAATTAAGTGTTAATAATGTAAACAACCAAAATGTATCAGTGGAATTGAAATATTTAGAGTAAAACAAATATTGTGATACATATGAATGCCGCGATACAGTGAGGTCCAAGTGGGTATATCTTGTATTTTTTTATTATCAGCTATATCATGCATGACATATTTGACAATCTCCTATCATTTGTGTTGCTTTAATTAGTATTGGAGTTTGTGTAGAATAAAGTATGTCACATAGTGATATCCACTCATATGGGACTAGATCTAATGATAAGGGTGACTATCACGTACATCCAGTTGATACTTTTACTTCCAAATCTTTTTACCATAATGCAATAAAAGACTGGAATAACTTGCCACAACATATACGATGTACAAAGTCCAAGAATACGTTTAAAAAACTTGTTAAAAAGCATTTATTAGAAGAAATGGAAATAGTTGAGAAACAAGAGTATCTGTATTATTAGTTTTTTTCATCATTTTTAGATGTGTAACCATATTGTAATACATTTTAAAACTGAAATCTATATTGTAATACATTTTTAAACTGTGTTTGTGCAATCCTGTCAATTTCATCATCATATAACGTGTTTTCTTATTCAACAATAAGAATTATTTTATTTATTCTATAATATGACAATGTAAGACCGTTGTCACTTTATTCCATCATATATATGGAATTTATGGCATACTTTTGCATCACTTAGATCTACATGTGACGGCTTTGGACCCCGTTGGAAATAAGTTTTGTATGATTTATCGTCAAAACTTTACGGGTAATCCAGTGCACTCATATTTCTATAATTAAATATAATGTAATATCAACCAATAAGTGTGATAAAATGTGATAGAGTATGAACCATATATATATGTGTATTATGATCTCTGTTGGAAACAATCTGTGATATATCTGAATCATGTGAATGGTTAAAAATATTGACTGTTAATTGTATTGATATGTTATGTGCACAAATACAATTATTATTATTATTATATCAATATTAGTCTATTATGTGTCTGAAAAATAACCCTCATCTTTGAATTACAAGCTAAGAAAGAACCATTCATACTTACAGTTTATATTTTATTATTCTTAATGTTTTTAATAAAAACGTCATGTTTACATTTGTGAAAGTTCAAGGTTGTTGAAGCATTCGGTACCCCTCGCAGATTATCATAATCCGATGTTTGACGGAAAGGGCCGAGAATGTGCGATTGGTTGTTGAAGGTGTGTGCTCATTCTATACATAGATGGTGACGTCACTACGTTATTGTAAAGACCGGTGTGACACAATGGGTGTGTGCTGGACCAATACAGCGAAGGCAGGGAACCATTTGATTGCTTCGCAGAGCATTGGTTTCCGATTTAAACATATGATTTAGTCCTCAGACTAATCGGGCGATCTTATCATATCGGCCACCCACAAGCGGTGAGTTAGGCTAGGTAAGTAGCCCCTGAGATAAGAGCCATAAAAGTAGTCAAATATGTATGCGCACAGCTATTTCAAAATAGCTTTTGACAGATTTTTGCCGTTGAAAGTTTAAAGTCTACTATTTGGTTACTCTTTTGTAATTAGTAAATATACTTAGCAGATTATTACATAATCGGTTAATTTTCAAGAATAAAAATAAAAACCACAGCCTACTTCACATATGTTAGAACCCAACTAGAATACTGCTTTGTAATTTGGCACCCTTGGCAGAAACATCTTACTTACAATATAGAAAGTATCCAAAGAGCTGCGGCTAGATATGTTTGTAACAACTATACTCAGTAACTTCCAAAGTAGCGTAACCCATATGTTAAATGATCTAGGTTGGCCCACCCAAGAAAGCCACAGACTCCAAACCTACCTCCCTCATCTTACCTTTTACAATTCAGTACAACCTTGTTTACGTTGACCATGACCACCTTACCACTACACGTAACTTGAACTTCCTGATCCCTCATTCCCAAACCCAGTACCACCTAAACTCCTTCTTCACCAGAACCTAAGGCATTTGAATAGTCTCCCATGCCAGGTCAAGTCCAGCCCCAGCCTAGATAACTTCAAAGATAGGTTGGTGACAGTTACAGTCTAGCCACCTTACTATGTTTTTAATCTTGCACACTTTGATCTAGTTAAATTACGACATAAGGGCTTCAAAAATAAAATTATACTTTAATCAATATATACAATAAATGATTGCTAAACTCACATGCCTCGTGTGTTTTTTTTTAAATAAAAAGCAAACAAATATTTATTTTAAAAATTAATGAAACAAATGTAATCGGGGACCCTTTAAGTCGGCTAATTAAAATCAGTAGTAGTAGTAGTAGTAGTAGTAGTAGTAGTAGTAGTAGATGCGCTATGAATGAAATGTACATGAAGTTCCGCTATAAGCATGCGCAATATATTTAACAGGACTCTTGAGTAATTTTGCATGTATGAATCCTTATGATGCAAGAAATTTGTCTGTATACATGGAAGCGTACCGGTATCTCAGTTATGAGCAAAGATTTTGATTTAAGATTGCACATGTGATCATATGACTACACTCCTTTCAGGCTCCATTTCATCAATTACAATCGGACGCTTTAGCACATTGGGGTAGCTATAGGTAAACTTTCATGTTTTTTTCCACGTGGAAATGGTGAAACGCGAAACAATT
>NW_026273354.1:157500-245000 GCF_020536995.1 Dreissena polymorpha | reverse complement strand
TCGTCTCGCGGTAAGAGATGGGCCTCTTTCCGATCTGAATACTCCACTTCACTGGGCTGCAATCGGGGCTGCCCCTTGTGAGATCTTTGAAGAGTTAATAGCATTGGGCGCGGCGAAATCTTTAAAGAAGATGCAGAACTGCTTGACATCATTCGAGTTCCACCAGAAATCACCGAGAAGGCGAGTGAAATTGAAAAGTTAGAGAAAGGTCTGCATGCAGCGATTAAATGACGTGCTGATAACTTGATTACGCAAAATGGACAAGTTTTGCCCCAAGTGGGCTTTCTGTTTGAGAAGAAAGAATTCTGGTTTCCGATTTCCGGCATGTACGGCGGGTTTTCAGTTTCATTATGCGAGAAGGGCATTGAAACGTCTAGCTGGTGTCGCGTAGCAGGGGGCAGTGGACAGCGCCACGTGATTGACAGAGAGGGAAATGTAGAGCTAGAAGAGGAAGGCTTTGTTTAGCTTAGGATATGGAACGCATTGATCTTTAAATATTGACTGATTGTTAATTATACAATTACATACATATGAATCATATTGCTCTGTTAAAGTTTTGGTTTATACTTTTAGGCAGAGATCTCTTTAGAATGGCTCAATTATATTTATAAATGTTGTAGATTTTATTATACATATCCTTAATGCAGGCTTGTCACACTGTATACATGTTAAAAGTATTATCTATATAAAATTATTTGTAAAATTATTATTCCAAAACATAGTCAGTGTTTCAATACATCAGTTGTTTCTGTGTCAGTCTTCCAGTTTATTACAGTACCTTGGGGTTAAATTGATCAAATATGAAATGAGGTCGCCTTGGCGTAACTGCTTTGGTGTACGCTTAACGATCTGGAAGTCACGCGTTCGATCCCAACTTTTGAAGCGTTTTAAAGATCTCCCGGCCATTGATATCATTGTACGGTTCTACTCAGGACACAAACCCCAGAGCATTTCAATAAGTCTAAAATCTTTAAAAAAACGATCTTAATTAAAAATGTTTACAAAATTCAAATATGCAGACTCAACAACATAGTTAAGTTAGCACAGTTTTGTTTACTGTCTTTTATATCATTTTCTCAGTGAATTACTCATATTAAAACATTTTGCTAAATATATAAACCGATGCAGCTGTACCATCATGAATTCACTGTTATCAAATAAAGTGACTGTGTCCAAAGGTTTTAGTTTTCGAAAAAATATCCCTTCTTTATTTTGCTTTCTAAATGGCATATTTATAACTGCACAAAGTTGCGTGTGTAACATATAAAAATGAAAATAGTTTATTTATTTTTGAATTTTTGCACTTCATTTTCCGTCTAAGTTGCCTAAATCGATTGTTTTGACAAAAACATGCAATGTACTTCAACCGCTAGGAAATTTTTATCATTTGAGTCGTGTTCTGAGAAAACTGGGCTTAAATCATGTGCGTAAAGTGTCATCACAGATTAGCCTGTGCAGTCCGCACAGGCTAATCAGGGACGATACTTTCCGCCTAAACTTGATTTTCGGTAAGGAGGGACTTCCTTGAAACTAAAAATACCATACAAGCGGAAAGTGTCGTCCCTGATGCGGACTGGACTGCACAGGCTAATCTTGGACGACACTTTACGCACATGCATTAAGCCCAAATTTATCAGATCATAACACATTTATAACCGGCATCATAACAGCGCATCGCCGGCTGGTGTTTGTTTCATTTGTTGATGTTATGTGTTGTTGTTATTGAACTTGTGTTTAATGTATTATTTCACTCATGTGAATAGTCAAAGTAATAACAAACACTTATGTGCGCTATACTTTTAAGTGTGAGCGTTACCTCACACTAATATTACAGAGCAAGTTTTGCAAATCAGTATGCGCTTAACTGCTTAACTACGCTATGGAAAGACAACCACAGAACCACTGCCTGTTGCAGTAAAATTATGCAGACGACAAATGCTAAAAGCGTCTGCTAGGAAAGATAACCACCACATCTGCCTGTTTATAGTTCACCACTGGTACACTGCAGTGTGTGTATATGACTTATAGTGTTTAACAGCTTGTAAGACGACATTGGCCGGTCTAGTGTTTATCATTGAAATCTGTACATATTGGCTGCCTTCATGGAAAACGGGGCTTAATGCATGTCAAATAAGATTAGCCAGTGCACACTGATTAGCCTGTGCAATGCGCACAAGCTAATCAAGGACGACATTTCTGATTTTATAATGTTTTTCGTTTAAAGAGAGTCTCTGATACTAGGATGACAATTAATGCATAGGCATTAAGCCCTGTTTTCCCAAAATGAAGCTTAAATTATATTTTTTATTAATGATTAAAAAAAACACACATCTGGACCTATGCTTTAAAACACACTCTTTATAAATTTGAATGGGTTGTGTTCATTTAAAACTTGCAAAATAAAAAACTAAAAAATAATTTTTATTTGTGAGCGAAGCTCACAAATAATGCAGACGCAATTTTGCAAATCAGTATGCCTTAGCTACGGTAGGACCCGTAATCCATGACTGCCTGTGTGGATAACTCTAGTACATTTTAGCAGACGACAAATGCTTTAAGCGTTTGGTTTAACCACCTCATCTGCCTGTTTTCACTGGTACACTACACAGTGTATTTAACAGCTTGTAAGACAACGTTGGCCAGTCTAGTGTTTATCATTGAAATCTGTACATATTGGCTGCTTTCAGGGAAAACGGGGCTTAATGCATGTCAAATAAGATTAGCCTGTGCACACTGATTAGCTGTATCAATGATTTGAAGAAAAAAAACCCCACACATCTCGACCTGTGCTTTAGACACACTCTGTATACATTTGACTGGGTTGTGGTCATTTCAACTTGCGATATAAAAAGCTATAACATAATTTTGAAAACTGAGTTGCGTCTAAGATTATACAACAGCGAACAAATTCAGTACCTTCAGCGCTTTGATTAAAACTGAGTTGCGTCTAAACTTATACAACAGCGAGCACCTACAGTGCCTTCAGCGCTTTGATTTTTAATGCCACTGGCTGTAAAACTGATTTAAGCGTACGTGTGTTCCAAGATAATCTGACAAGGCAAATCGGCGTGTAGGCATATTTGGCATCGCCAACTACAGGACTCAATATTTATTTCGTTAGTTATCGACGGTATCTAGCTGATCTACTTAATATGGCAAACAAACGAACGGTTACAAATGTTTTTTAGTGCGCGCTTTGATTTGACACGTTTGCTATCCAATTATTAGATACATTTTGTAATTATTTGCTTCAGATATCATTACACACGTAGCCTAATGCTGCTGCTGTAGAAATTCAGAAACTTATTGGCACGGTTTTATTATTTATAAATTACTTATATAACTTCTTTTTGTAATAAATAAAAATTAATTTTGATATAAGTCATATAAGAAACAGTTTAGAAATAGATGGCTTTATGTGACATATTGCCGGTGTTATTTCGGTGATGTAGTTATTTTGAGTGTTTATGTTCAATTCAGCGACGTTGAGAGAACAATTTGGAAAATTTATTTCGCATTAATCATAGCAGACACGGGCATGCACACAGAAATTATTATATTTTATTTTATTATCACTATTACTTGGCAGTGTACCGGAATCTGCATGTGAGGCAATTATGAATTCAGATACCTTGTTTGCGACTGCAAGCGGAGAAACGACGGAGTTATTTTTGCCAGTGGACGAAGATCAGATTCTACCTAAATGTGATTCAGTATCAGTATTAACACACACGGACAGTTCGATCATGTCTGCGGCAGAAGAGATTGAAAGGACAATGGCAAAGAAACCTTTGCAATGTAAAGTTTGTAAAAAGACCGGTACACTTGATCACAACTTAAAACGAGCAAGCTTTACGTCGACTTGCAGATTGAATGTAAGGTGCGGACAAAGGTATTTATTGAAAGCACATTAACTAGAACAGGGTACGTTCCCACTTGGGTGCACTGAAAACATTGCGACAAAGTATTCGTCACTAAAGTAGGATGCAATTGTCGCATGAAGTCACCTTCGGAATTTTTTACTTACTATTGTGAAGTAAGTGCAAACAGATGTAAGTACACAACTGATTTAAATGACCATTTTAAAACACACATGACAGAATGCAAAACACATTACTGTACGAATTGCTCAGGTCATTCAAAGTCGATGCAGCCTATAGAGGCATACAGGCGTATGCGGCAAAAACGATTTTAATGTGGAACATATTAGGATCTTTATAAAGCAAAGCTACACTTAGCAGATAATCACCTTAAACACAAGGAAGAAGACAGAGTGTATCAAAGAATAGTTTGTGGAAACACGTTCACTCACCACAGCTCACGGTATCACCACAGAAAAAGGACATAATTGAATAACGTGAAAGTTACAACAAAAATATATAATACTTGAAACCACTTGCGTACTATAATCATTCATATAAAATATCTATGATTCATGTTTATGTTTCTATGTTTATGTTTTTATGCCAAGAGTTGTTTGTTGACGCCGTGGAAATTCAAACAATGTATACTTAACATGAGTTTTATCTAAAAGAGCGTGTTATACACCTCCCTGTATCTTAATATGTCGCTCTTGTTTTGTGATATAATTTGTTGTTGAGATGGTATGAATATAAACACAGTACTACATGTATTAAGTTCCGTGCGTATGATTTTGGAGCAGGCTTACATAAGGTTATATGCCGTGATACTTTTTTGTTTTGTTTTAAAGTGTTTATCATGTCAGATACCGTAATGGTAGGGTGCTCGATGGTGTTGAATAAAGATTAAACGTTACTTGTTTTGTTATCATGTCTTTATTAAAGTGTAATTAACTTTTCTATTGCTTTTTTATATTTCCAGCAAATAGCGGAGGGATATTGTTTTGGTGTTTTTTGCATGCAGCTGTTTGTCAGTAATTGCTGCATGAAATTTCAAGAATCATGTAATAAATGTGTAACACCATAATGCGTTGGTGCACGCGGGGTCAACTTTGTAACTCCAGAGTTATTCCCCTTTAATTGATTGAAATTTATGAATTTCATAATTAAACGCGTTGCTCCGTCGAATGTGAATGCTTGCAAACAATCGGGTGTATTATTGATACACTTTAAACATGGCATGTACTTTAATGTTAATATGTCATTGATGGGATGTACGGTAAAAGTGATGCTTGCCAATGATTGCGTGCGTTGATAAGTGCCGATGATGGGGTTTACTGTTAATGCTTGCAAATGAGGGGATGTATAGGTTATGCCTGAATCTCTACACATTTATACAACGTTGAATTGATTAAAAACTATCCTTGCTCAATTAAGCCTTCACCGAAACACGCCAGAAACACACGTTTGTGGTTTTCTTTAAACATATGCAGTGCGAGGTTGCATACATTATTCTTGAGTTACTTGTATTACCATATTAAACATATCTTGAATTGTAACACACACTGCATATCACAGACAAAGGGTTTCACAAATATAATATAACATATGATATAATGTTCCAACTTTAACAGATACATTTTGTCAATTCCCAGTACTCCCGCTCATATATTATCCTTATATCATATATTTCACTTGCTGTCCATTTGTTTTACTTAAATATGTTTTTACACCCAAGTTTTGTATTTCTTTTGTAAAATGAAAGCCACAAATCAGTAATCTGCTGTTTAAATGTTGATATAACTCTATGATAATCTCTGTTTACACATTTAGCTGTAGGCTCACTTTAACTAAGCGAATCCGGTCCTCAGTTCCTCCGTCCTTCTGTCTGCTTGTAATCAAAAGCTAAAAAATAGAATAGTGCATTGTCTAAACGATCTTAAATAACCATGGCCAGCAGCGGCTGTCGCTTATGACATCCATTGACGAAAATAATTCGGCTCCTATAAGTGCGTCAAAGCAATCCTCCACTATTGGCAGGGTTTGGCGTCTTTTACAGAGACATCTTTTACACGATCATGTGTAAATAGCTTTTGTTGTGTATACAAGTTAACTTTATTTTTATATATACATGTTGAGAACACATTTATATTGCCCATTAAAAGCCTATGAATTATCATATGATTTTCCCCCTAAAACATTCAAAACAGTTGCAGTGCAATGTTTCATATTTCAAAATGTGCAAGCGTTTTGCACATAATTGTAATGTAAGTGTCATTTTAAATGGTAAATTAGGACCACATATTTGACTTCTAAAATGGTAACGTTCATTGAAAGAGAAAATTTTGTCAAACAGTATTACATTTAATTAAAAAGTGCAAGAGACTAGCTACATCAATACTAATGATACAAAATGACTTGATCAATCTTTTCCTATTGCTAATGTTAAATGTTCATTTTTTATTTTGGACTTTATACCGGGATCACATCTACCTTTAGTACAGTTTATTTTCATTTTAACTGATGAAGCTTTTTTGCAATCTCGCTTAACGTGCATTTCAATGTTAATAATTCTAAAGTCAGCAGGAATACATTTTCTTGATGCAAACCTCCGCAAGACTTAAGATACCGAGTTCGCTGCCCGGTAAACAAACTCAGCACCACTCCGACTTGCGACTAAGTAGTCTAGAGATCGATTTCAGTCAGGGAGCGAGCCACACATAGATTCAACAAGCAAATTCGTTGAATTGATATCCCCAGCCAATATGCTTCTGGACACTCATACCAACTTTCAATGAAATCCGCCAAAGTACTTCCAATATATGGCTCCGGAAACATAAAAAAGCATTAGTTTCAAGATACAAAGGGCCGCTTGCATCATCCTATTAACCATATATACATGTATACTCATACCAAGTTTCAATGAAGTCCGCCAAAGCACTTCCAAGATATAGCTCCGGACGGACGGACGGAAAGACGGACGGACAACGCAAAAACAATATCCCTTCGCCTATGGCAGGGTATAATGAAACTGAGTACTGGTTGGAGATTGTCTGTATAATCCAATGCATTTTGATACAATCAAGCGTGTATACATATGTTAAAACTAGCAGGACTAGCACGATCTTAATCCGGATTTGAAGATTGATGTAAACATGTTGTTTTACTTGCAATATGTTGAAGAACAAGATCGTGTGAAATGAATTGCCTGGTGTATTAATGTTTCCATATGATATGTCGTGCTTGTTGCACATACCAAATGTGTTATAAAATTATTAAGTATGGTGAATTTATTTATTCACTTCAATCTTAAAGCGTCATATTTAAAGTTTATTTTTTGTGATTATTTTGTCACGTATGAGTTATTTGTATCGTCACATTTCTGTCCTGATGTCGTTATATTTAAGTATTTTGTTTATAGTGTCTTTGTTTCTATACGATTGTTTGTGAGTGCTTGATATTTTTTGTTTAACTTGAAATCTTAATGCTTGAACATATTTCTAGCAGTTCCTGAAATATTTCCGTTGCATCCATACTAAGTGATTCATATTAATAACACTATCAGTTTATTAACGTCTTGATATACACAGACATGTTTTATCTGGCAATGTGCTGACTGTTATCTGGTTAAATTGCCAGGTCTTTTCGTAAGAGATAATACGTGAATGATAAGTGAATATCACTTATATTAAACTTCTTGAAGTTCTATATGATAACACTGTTGAAAATGGGATGACGGTTGTGATGTTGGATGTTTTTTTTAATAATTTACATTAAGTTAAAGGTGAGATATGCCATATTTCACATTGTGAATCTTTTTCCGTATTCGACGTTTTAAAGCATTCCGAGCATTATTCAGCAAAAACATTCTGTTTAAACACGCTCAAAAATGTGTACATTATACGAAGTATTCATGCGTTTATAATGACGTGTTAGTCTTTTGTTTTCATGTTTGAATTTCAAATATAATGGCTTTTTAGAGTATTTCGATTAGTTTTGCATCGCAAGCAGGTGTATGAGTAATGGAATATTACAATACGTAGGTTTTCTGGTGTGTTGCATCCTACTCGTTGATTTATTGAAGTAGTATTTCACCGAAGACTCGTGAAATACAACTATATAAGGGCATTCAACATTTTACATGATTTCAGCACATCTGTTCATTCGGTAAAGGATCTATTCCATGGCCGTTAATCACGGGCGCCACCTCTTTTTGCGTTGCATTAATAAATGAGCCAATGCTAATTCCGAGGTGGCGCTAAAGGCAGTTGTTTTTAACTTTCACGGATACATCTTCAGGGCAAGTAGAATTTACATGTGTTTTTTTAAAACATATTTCGCATTATTTTTAAAATCGGACTATGCAGTGCGATTCAGCGAAGATTTATTTATCCACAAATGTTCATAAACATATGATAACAACCCATATGGAAACGTGGCGACCTTTACAAGTTGTGGCATGGTGAAGTTTTTAAAAGTAAATCGATGTATTTTGCCTGTGTGACGAGCAAATTTCCACCCATTGAAACTGCTTACGACATCAAACCATCGCTTTGAACGTGTACATGTTGTTGCATGCAGAAAACATTGGTACATTGGTTTCATGACGATCTTATAGAACATTTTGCATTTTGTAAGAGATGGAGCCAATGCCAAGGAGAGGTAGCGCTAATGACAAGAGGTGGCGCCTATGCAGATTTTCAGATATTTTAATTTTTGTTGGCGACCATACACTTTGTGTATGTTATTCCAGGTTGAGTGTTTGATCTTTGTTTCTTAATTCGATCATAATGAAATTTAATTATAAAGCAGTCTACATTATTATGAAGACTGCTTTATAACTACTGCAAATAGATTTGGAAGAAATCTGTCTTTGAATATACTATATAGCACAATATGTTTTATTCAGGTTGCTGACTTCTTAATTGAGTTTATGACTTACGTATTTACAGATTTACATCTTGTTTATTTTTATAATATGTATTTGTTCTGTTTAGATTTTGGTTTACATATTTACGTTTAAGAATAAAAAGACAGTTATAAAAGGAACATTTTCTATCATATGTTAGTCATGTGATGATTCATATATCGTGAATTGGCGCCAGCTCCTGCCCTTTGCGCCACCATCTTGGCATTGGCTACATCTCTTTTGGAAAAATACAAAATTATCTGTTAGATCTGAAAGTGGCCATTGTGTTTGTGCATGCAGCAACTGGTATATGTTTAATGCAATCGTTTGATGCCGTTTACGGATTAATCGGGTGGAAATTTGCTCGGCACAAAGGCGAAATACATTGATTTGCTTTCAAAACCTCCACCATGCAACAACTTTAAAAGGTCCTCTCGATTGAAAATGGCTTATGATTGTATGTTTCTGTACATTTGTGGATAAATAAATCTGAGCGGAATCGCACTACATTGCCCAATTTGTAAAAGAATGCGAAATATGTTGAAATAAACATATTAAACCTACTCAACCTTTAGAATTGTTCATAAATTTACAAACATCCGGTCCTTAGCGCCACCGCGGAAGTAGCATTTACTCATTATTAATGCATCGCAACAAGAGGTTGCTCCTGTGATTAACGGCCGTGTATTCTGTCAATATCTTGCTTATTATGTTTATTACATTGTTTATCCATACAAATAACAGGTACAACTATTGCATCTGGGGCACATTTCCTGAGTGCAAATTCTTTAGTGTATTAGTAGGGAAGCCTCCTGTTAATTATGCCTGTATAGCGTTGTCACATAGACCGTTCTAGTCTTACAGAGATTATTACATCTCAAGAACTTTCCATGAAATTATGTTGAATACCTAGCTAAGTCAAGAAATTGCAATCGATTAAGAAATAACTGGGTAACTGAAAAGATGACTGTTTGCCTAGAACATCGCTGATTACTGACTGATGTGTACTTTCCTGTAATATTGTGTGTCGATATACTCGCCACAAGATTTACAAACAAGTATTTATCATTTACTTAGGCTCAAACATTACGTCGTCATGCAATTCTATCTTCAGCAGCAATATAAAGTTAACTGTTTAGTCCCCGGTATTGTGTTTGCTGATGGTTATTTTGAAGAAATGCCGTATTTCTTTTAAGAACCCGAACATATGTAGCCGGTATCATTAAAAAAATGCAAATTCTTGCTTTTATAACGAAAGGAGTCGTGGTCAAAATTGATTTTTTGCGTATTTTCACTGCTAAAGTATAATTACATCACTTAGTTTTAAATTTTCCAGGTAAACAATCTGAAATTGTAACTTGTTCTTCATAAAGTAAGTTAATTGTATGGCTAAAAATAATGTATTAAGCATTTAAGAAGTATTTGATATTTAAGGAATGTTTCTAGTAAAATCCTGCGTATATATTCGGATTGTTTCTGTGTCAGTAAAGGAAAGGTCCAGCTAAAATGACTCCGTGAAGGGGCGTGGGACCTGTAAATAAACTCAGAACAACACAAGTCAGTAAAGGAGAAATGCTGATCGGTAATCTCCGTAGAGTGCGGAGGGAATTCTGAAACGTCGGTAGTTTCCGGATCGTGACTTTCCGTCGTCTAGGCGGCGCTCCGTTCGCCACTATATAAAAGCTTGTCTCTTGGTGAGTGGTCAGTTCCTCGGTCAGCTGCTGGAGCGTGCGCGTCGCGACCGAGGCGAGAGTCGCCCGCAGAAGATTCTCTCACCTGTACATATTTCCTTATAGAGGGAAACTTCTGCGGGTGGCTCTGCTAATCCAGCAGAGTCCGTCACCCTCGAGCCGGACGTCTTCTACACTGCTGGGATTGCTGTCTTCTCCAAGATGCAGCGGACTTGTCACCCGCTGTTTATCGTCGAGAGTTCGCCGGCTCGGACCTGCCAGAGGTCCCGTCTGAAGAGGGCCGGGGACGGCGGGACAGCAAGACCACCAGTGTGGGGGACATACGGGACGGACCTGGGTCTTGCGCTTCTGCGCGGGGGGGGGGAACCCAAGAACATCGAGGGGGGTGGCTTTAAAGAGGGACCCCGGGGCGGCGGTACCTAGTGCGCTCAACGCGCTGGGGAAACCGTCTCGGGGATGAAGACGACGGCTGATGACAACAAGTGGGCCATAAAGGCGGAGCTGTGTGCTGCAGCGGTGCTGCGTTCAGACATGAATTTTTCTTTTGAGATTGTCTAACTACCAGTGCACATTAAGGTCTCATTGGCCACCGTGTACTGGTCTATTTGGATCTAAATTATTTCTTTGGCGAATACCAGGGAAGCCGGGGTAAATTTGACCTACTATAGCTCTAAATTAATCTTTCTCCCCTGAAAGGTCACAGGGGCAGGTCGGGCTACTATAACCTCGTGAAGAGGCCAGTAGGACCTGTAAATAAACTCTGAAATACACGAGTGGTCAGTTCTCCGGTGTATGCGAGCGGATCAACATTTGAAGAAAAGGGACATTACTATAAAAGAACAGTATTCTGGAGCAGTTGGGTATTTACGTTGGCTGCAAGCTTTAAACGGTGCTGCCCGGGCTGCAGAGTTCCTGTTTCTTGGAGAGGGTTTTCAGAGTGTTGGATACTACGGACGTCGTACAAGGCAGTGACGAAAGCTTCACCTAAGGCCTTGGGGTGACGTGAGCCAGTGTCTTCGCGGTAGCCAGTAGCCTCACGGAGGCGATAACCAGTAGCTTCACGGAAGCCGGAGGACTCATTGAAGGCATCAGTCCCCTCTTTGGTCGCATTGTATATATCTGAAGCGACTCGATTATTTTAAGTTCATAATCAGAAGGCAGGTAGCCTAAGGAAAATTATAATTACATTGTTATTTTGTAATTGGCCTTCCGAGGGTTTCGGAAGGAACATCGGCATTGTGAGGCCGCGCACATAGCGCTCGGTGGAGGTCTCAGGTAGTCGGCGGCTCGCGCTACACTTTTATTTATGGATCAAAGCTACACTTTTATTTATGGATCAAAGCTTTTCTCAGAACACATCAATTAAGTGTACAGTATCTTTTAGCCGTAACATGTGTTTAAGTGTTTACATCCTTTTTGTCTCGAAGTGTATTCTAGTATAATATGTATTTCAATAGTTTTTACAGTTTCAGTTGATGGTTTCAATGAATAATGTTAAAAATGGACTAAATCTAAAATTATT
Organism: Dreissena polymorpha; assembly: GCF_020536995.1. Lineage (NCBI taxonomy): Eukaryota > Metazoa > Mollusca > Bivalvia > Myida > Dreissenidae > Dreissena > Dreissena polymorpha. The sequence goes on along the minus strand of NW_026273354.1, from coordinate 233,018 downwards.
GACAACTTCGTTAATAAACTTACATGCATACATATTTTATCAGCTTAACGAAAAGTAATCATCATCTATACAACATACATTATCAGACTTCTCAATGCAAAACTATGCTTGATATCACACTCGCATTTTCACATATTATCATTTTGTCAGGAAAAACGTTTAAGCTGATTATTTTATGGTTCTAATTGACAACCACCATTTAATATGACATTAAAACAGTATTATGTGACATTTTGTAATTGCTATGGCTATAACACGACGTATTTGTCTAGCTAGTTAATAAGTGCAAAATGCACAATGCCATTTTCTCAACGCTCTATTTTACCTCAACGTTAACGTTGCATTGGACACATAATGGTATTTGATGGCATTTTAGTATGGAAACGTATATGGTACACCCTGATACTGTGATGATGTCAACATTCTATGACGGCATAATATGAAAAAGGTGTCATGTCGCCAAAAATAACCCATCGTGTCGACTATAACTACAATGGCAAGTCATTTTCAAAAGAGCATGGCGCCTAAAATTATTATGATTTTTCGACATAAGATAAGTTGTCAAGACTTAAACAACCCGCATGTTGACATAAGAGCCTAAATCTCTGACGATATTTTAACCTTTAACCATAATGTAAATTTATCTATTTCTGTGTTGTTTACTGTATGACGGCATATATCTTGATGACTTGCAAGTAACATAATGTTGACATGGCGATATAACTGAAGGAGTCGATATAATTTATGTGGACAAAGGCCGTGGTTTAAAAATTATGGAAGCGTATATGGTGCCCAAATAATATGGTCATGCCGGATGAGTTTATATCGGCTTACTGTAAAATAACATTTCTAGTTCAGTTTTTATTGTGCTATATTGTTATGTTTATTTTTGCTCATTTTTAGGTCAGTTTTTATCGCAAATTTTCTATTGAGCGTACTTAAGTACTTTCAGTACGATTCATCCATACACTATATACTAGTGCTGTATGGCTTTTACATAGATAGTGACACTTTTGTTCAGTTCTTTCAGATAAACCAAATTGAGGGACACTTTTTTAAGTTAAAACATGATGTGTCTGTTGTTAATCTTGATTTTGTTATCCCCCGTAATAGGCGGAGGGATATTGTTTTGGCGTTGTCCATCCGTTCGTCCTTCCGGCACTTTTGTGTCCGGAGCCATGCCTTGGAAGTGCTGTGGCGGATTTTATTGAAACTTGGTATGAGTATATATATATATATGGATAAGAGGATGATGCACGCCAAATGGCATTGTACACCATCTGTTAATAATGGAGTTATGGCCCTTTTTTATCTTGAAAAAATGCTTTTTAATATAAGCTTAGAGCTTTATCTCCATTAACACATGAGTCAGAGCCCTGAAACTTGCCATAGTTGATCTCAATCATCTGAGGGTGTTCACATTCAACACCCATAATCCTAGGGTCAAAGGTCAAGGTCACACATTGAGGTCAAAGGTCACAAATTTGATTCATTATTAGGTTATTCCTTTACTATGCATCAAAGGATTTTGTAATAACTGCATTTTATTGTCTGCAAACCAATCAAATGAGTTATAAAAAATAATTGAGAAAAGGCACAACCCTTCACGTATATCTTTTCTTTTAGTTCTACACCCATCCATAAACACAATTTATTTGGCAGGGATATCAATTCAAGTAATTTGCTTTTCATCTTAATGTTTGTACGTTTATGATATATTATTCTTCAAATGATGGAGGTCAAATGTTGTTTATTTTATGCCCCGAAGGAGGGCATATAGTGATCGGACTGTCCGTCATACTTTTTTGAAAAATGCTCATTACATCTATGTCACTTCAGATGTAACCTTAATATTTGGTATGCATGTGTATATGAACAAGGCATTTCCATACGCACACAAATGTTGACCCCTTTGACCTTGACCTTGAACTTAGGGTCCGCGTTTGGGTTTTAAAATCAGTGTTTAGGTTTCGAAAAATGCTCATAACTTCTATCAAAGCATTTTTCAGGGGCATATGTCATTCCATGGAGACAGCTCTTATTTATTCAATTTTAACCATTTCTATAATTCTCAAAACATTTGAATGAAAGTACGAACACTGTTTTTCATGCCAATGTAATCATTCTGATGCGATGAGTAATTTCCCATAATGTTTGTATGTTTATGATATATTTTTCTCCTGATGATGGACGTTCAAATGTTGTTGTTGTGTTTTTTTTCAACTTTAACCATTTCTATAATTCTGAAAACATTTGAATGAAACTTCAAAGCAATGTTATTCATGTCAATGTTAACCATTCTGATTCGATGAGTTATTGCCCTTTGATGCCATAGGCACTATGAGGTATAACCTTTTAGTTTTCTGCACTCAGCAGCCACTTATTGAATTTATATTAAAAATATAGAAGTACCAAGATGCGCATATGGTCACATACACACATACATACATGCATGCATACATACATACATACATACATACATACATACATACATACATACATACATACATACATACATACATACATACATACATACATACATACATACATACATACATACATACATACATACATACATACATACATACATACATACATACATACATACATACATACATACATACATACATACATACATACATACATACATACATACATACATACATACATACATACATACATACATACCTATACATACATACATACATACATACATACATACATACATACATACATACATACATACATACATACATACATACATACATACATACATACATACATACATACATACATACATACATACATACATACATACATACATACATACATACATACATACATACATACATACATGCAGCGCTCCGTCCTTCAACAGCTATTGAACCTTTCAATGTCAACAAATTGGCTGCCCAGTGTTTAGCTCACATAAGCACTTTAGTGCTCATGGTGATATTTGATTGACCTGTGTCCGTCGTGAACCTTTGCATTATGAACACTGGAGACCGCATTTCTTGTCCGATCTTCATGAAACTTTGTCAGGACATTTGCCCAAATCATACCTCAACTGAGTTCTAAACAAGTCATGTGGGGTCGAAAACTAGGTCAAAAAAATAAAGACCTTGTGAATACTCTAGAAGTCGAATTGACTTTGCCTAAATGTTTGTGTAAAGGATATGTCACTTCTTGAGTTCAAAAATGGTTTTGGTCGGTTGAAAAAACATGGCCGCTAGGGGGCGAGACAGTTTTCCGGACATGGCTATAAAGTGTAGGTTCCAGCTGGTGTCAATGGATTTATGAACACAACAAGAAAATAAAGACTTCCAAAGCCCAAGAAGAAAGTGGTTAATATGGTGAAAACATGTTATTATTTACTTTTTTTGAAAGATTTCATTAGAACTGGTTCATGTATCACTGAAGTATATGTTATTTTAATTGTGCACATTGTTCCAAACTTCATAATAGAATGTTAATATATGTAATTACATTACCCCACCCACTTCTGACCATTTCATATGTCCTTTACTTTGTTTTCATTTGTCTTACTTTTTCTGAATAAATACTGAAGGACGGGTTGTAACTCATTAGCTGTTTTGTTGTTTTATAACTCATCTTTTTAAATTTGATATTTAGAATTAAAGATTTATAATTTAAATTATCAGTTTCTATGCGAAGATTTGAAGCTTAACTTTTGTTAAATCTGAATAAAGTTTTTATTGAATCGGATTTTAATGCTCACCATTATAGTATCTGATTGATACTTCACTGTAGCTATTGAAGTGTTATCTTGAACGCGCTTTTCGGTCTTTTAAATGTAAAATGTTCAGTTGTCTCTAGTTGAAAATGTGCATGTTTTTTTTAGTGAGGAACTAATTTGCATAAAGCCGAATTAAATACCAAAACTAACCTACTTACATCGATGAAGCAAAAAAAAAGAGCGTTTCAATTCTTATACATGTAATTGCAATATCATTCTGCATGTGCATATGTTTTCAATGGTTTGGCTAAAAGACAATATAATTTGGGATTTATTCGTGCATGAATTTAGTAAGCGCCTAATTTTCCAATACGCAGTTTCGACTGTGTACATGACGCATATGGCATAATTAATCCAAGTAGTCCCACGCTTGATTTCCTCGTGCGCTTCGTGGAGGCAACTCGCTTCATTGAATATTAAAGCCCAGTCAAATGATATACTATAGCCAATCAGAATAATGTACACTAGTGAAACATAGGGCACTTGTAATTATGTAATCAACTGCAAGAAAAATAAAATGCCATTAAAGTCAAGCGTTACTTTTATATTCGCCGTTCATTTTTGTCGTTTGACAATGATGACTGCACGTATAATTGGCGATTAAATGCATAATTCGCTTTCAATAACACATTTATAATCCGGTTGAGTATATATATATATATATATATATATATATATATATATATATATATATATATATATATATATATATATATATATATATATATATATATATATATATATATATATATATATATATATATATATGTGATATGTAGGGTCAGACCATAGACCGATCTAGTCAAAGGGTACGTGTATCACAACTCATACAAAAACTATACCGGCTCGTAAACAAATATTTCAAATTTTTGAAAATAGTTTGATAAATAATGTGCGATGTGGACATAATATGGAAATAAAAGCAAACTGCAACCTTACTAGCTTTATAGACTGTTCATGTTTTGGTATTATTGACACAGCCGAGTAGGTGAGTTCGCTTTAGTGAAAATTTTGACGGACGACGAAGAAAGACCGATCACATTAACTAACCCTAAAATTGATCTACAAATAGCCCAATTTTGTGTCACATTTGAATAATTTTCCATTTCCTAAAAAACGAATTATTTGACCATTCAAAAAAATAAAGATCGAATTGCAGTATGAACATTTATTTCAAACATGTACTACATACACTAGAGTTTCAGGAACAGCAAATCAAGTAAGAAAATACAAAATAAACATATCATATATCTGCACCCGTGTTAATATTAAATATAAGTTTAACAACAGTCGTTTCGTTCAATATATTGACGTTTGAAATGAAATGTTAATAAATCTTTTGAAAGAACCATATTTTGAAAGGAACATTTCACAATTTATGAGGATAGCATAACTAAATGACCGCCATGTTTTCAAACAATTAGTGACGTTTCATTCATTTTTTTGAAATCTAACAAGGAAATGATGAACATGATTAATCTGTGTTTGCCAAGTTTGCAATGTCTGTAAATGTGTACAACAATATCAGTGAATTTATTTTAGCGAAGAAAAAAAAACAACGTTTAACTACTCCATGATCAATTCCAATTACAAGAATATCAATTTTGTGTTTCTTATCGACACATTGTAAATAAAACTCGAAACGAAATTTACTGGAACGAAACTAACTTAACGATTACATTTGCAAAATATAACCAATTTTTAAGCATATATTTTTGCATATGTAATTAGTAAAGCCATCCAATATTTCAGTCAAGGCCAAGAACAAAGAAGTTGCACTTTCAATCGATTCAGGAATTGGCAGTTGCTCTCGCTGCATTTAACACACATGTTCTAGGACGGGTATGAAGTCATCTTTACATCCAAACTGCGGTTTCTTTACAAAGTATCTCTCTTGAATACGATCAATGGTTTCCAATACGCAAGGAAGCCGAAATAAAAAATCTCGGGTTCCATACGCCTTAGGCTGGTAGGACATTACTATCGGTATCCCATTTGGTGCTTCCACATGTCTTTGCTGCCGAATCCGATGAGAATTCTTTAGATGGGTGAAAGATTTCAGATCACGTTGTATTAATGGTATGAAACAGAATCCCAAGCATTCTAAATGCACAGGATCATCAATCCGAAGCAAGCCGCTGTCTACCATATCCTTAAAATAGTTCCTCCAAAACACAGTAAAACTGACTCTTAAATTTACCCAAAAACGTTCAATTCTTTGATTGCCAGTGGATCACCCAGTCATGTAACTGTTCATTCCAGACATGTTATCTCTGTCATTAAACCTAAAGGCTATCTGCATAGCTCGTACCCAAACGTTTTCTGTCCCTGCATCGCCACGAACCAGACGTAGAAGGCGACCAATACGTTTCACAAAGTTAACAACGAAGCCCGCGATAATTCGAGGGTGATTAGTCGAATAACATGCCTCCAGCCATAATATGCAACTGGAAAATCCATCCACCGCAACGTGTATAGCAATTCCAAAAGGCTTTAGCTTATCATACCCATCAATGTGTATAGTAAAGACTAAATAGTATTAGGACATTTATTGGTTTAGACTCTGCCTCGCAGGCGATGTGCAGACGTGAGAGCAACACCCTCAGGATCAATTACCTTGCATACACACCTTGTTGTTTCTTGGGTTACTTTGACATTTGTGGTTTTGTTGACCAGTTTCAATATAGTTTTATAACCACATACAGCCATCCCTCTTTTATATACTGAGCGAATTGCTCGTATAACGTCTGGAATAGGAGATGACGCGTTGCGTCTTTTGAGACCTTCGCAGTATCCGTTTCAGTTGACTCAAACTGAGAGCAGTGTTGTGTAGGAAAAGCAAGAATCCACATATACCCAGACGCGTATAGCCCTGTTTGTGATAACGTGAAATCCAAACATCCCTTTCTTGATTTGAAAGTACAGCTAACGATGAGTCAACATATATCAGTGCCACTAAGACAAAAATCTGCAATATAAAAAAGTTGTGAGTCGTTAAACACACGTTTTGAATGTATTAGTTAAAGAAAAATATCTAAATGAATCAATCGAGATTTAAGCTCTCTAAATGCACATAAAACCCAACGAACACATTAATATTTATTGTTTGCAAACACTGTATGTTATTTTTACATTTATACCAAGCATTCCTGCTGTAAAAATGGACTGTCTGAGGTCTTGCGTGTTTCGAAAGAATATACCAGAAACTAAATATCTGTTCGACGCCGGAAGTCATGAACCAATATAGCAATACTGTGATGATGTCAAAGTTCTACAACGACATGATATGAAAAAGGTGTCATGGCGTAGAAAATAACTCATCGTGTCGACTAAAACTATGATAGCAAGTCATTTTCACAAGAGCATGACGTCAAAAGTTATGTAGATTTGTCGACTTAGATCATGTCGACCAAATATATTTTCGGGAAAAGCCGGAAACATTTACGTCGAGACTTCAACTTAATGTCGTTATGACGAGTAAAATTAAGGTGGGAAAAGCTACAAAACTATGTCGACATACCATGTTATTTCACAGTAAGTCGATATAGATTATTCCGGCATGACCATATTATTGGGGTGTACCATATACGTTTCCGTATTTTAGTATGAATTATATAGTTGCAATCAATTATTTATCAAGATGCAAAAGGTTCACGTGTAAACCTTCTAAACAATCAGTTTACCGGTTACATCTTTCTTGTAAATTGTAACAAGAAACTTAATTTAGGTAAATATAATGCATGTTTCCCCTTAATAAATTAAACACATTTCATTTCTCGACATATTGCAAACAACATATCACGCCGACAATGGGAATCAATGATGCGTCAATAAAAAAAGTAAATTAGTACCTGTGATTTTAAAGTATAGTTTTGTCAATTGGAAGTATCGTTTTGTTTTTGTCGCCGGAACAATTTAAATTGTGACCTCTTAGGAAGGGGTTTATTAGCGGCAATTGACTAGTTTATTCAACTCGCGATAAAAATCAGAACATGACAGACTGAAAAATACTTGTTGTTTTGCTTTGTGCAAACATATCATTATGTAGCACCAATTTGTGATGACTTTTCATAGAAACATTTTTTGAACTTTGTGGTCGAAATTTAAATGCTCAAAAATAAGTATGTTTTATAACGTAATTTCAATATAATGTTTGTGTTATCCTCTTAGTTGCATTCTTAAAGGAAGGTTTATAATTGTGAACCGTGACAGTGTCGGACATAATTAAATGCTTGCCTTTGTAACAGATGTTGGATTCTGCAAATCAATGTCTACATGAAAACAACTAATGTGTATATTCTCTTATCAATCCCAACCGCCAACAAACCCACAGACGGTTGGTGCGAAGATTAAATGCAGTCCTTTTGGGTCATATTATAATATATTGCCCTTCCATAGTAACGTTTTGAATGTCTGGTATATGTTTTGCATGCAATACATCTTGTTATTATCAGTTATTTGTAAATTATGTTTTTCCTCAAAATGACGCTTATTATGTGCAACAATGTTAACAAGATCGAGTCAAGCAAATAAAAGTCTTATATGAAACCAAAATATGTGTCGGCTGAGGATGCAACACAAATCCTTTTTTTTTTTCAAATTAAATCATCACAAAATACAAACAAAACGTTATCGATAACACAAATCAGTAAAACATCTTAAGGTTCGTTGAGTATAAAATAACATTTTCAAAATTACAATAATCACCATCTACAGTTTAAAACAATAATTTACGTAACACAACGTAGGAAGCGATTGTGTGAGCAACTTAATTAAAAAGGTATGCTTGAGTAATTATTTGCTGGAAGCAATTATACAGCTTGCGCAAAACTATTATCATAGGTAAACTAATTGAGCCGACAAAGCAACATATGTTTCACATTTAAAAACCATCCATGTTCTGTTTCGTGGTTTAAATCGCGTAATCATGTCCGTGAATAAAAATATTTGTTCTCTTTTGATCTGTATAATGAAATCGAAAGAAATCTGTCGATTTGTTTAGGATTGCGGTTACCCCCAAGCTAATCAAGCAAATACGATCTTATATAAATTTGCATTTATATATTTGGAACCAATAATGAAAGCCATATCAGGTTCAGTATTTTAAAAATGATTTAGTATACAATAATGTATTGCTCACCAGAAGACAGAAGTTGGTCGTTTATTCGCTTAGAAGGTCAAATATGTGCAACATGCAAACAGCTTGTTTTATTATTTACGTAAATGATGATCATGATTTACCATTTCCATACGAAGACTATTCTTAACATAAAAATATCAAACGATTTAGCACATTGTTATTATTATCCAAGATGGCGGAAAATTCAGTTGCAATCGACTTCATCCGCTTGTTTATCGACCAAGCGTGAGCATTACCGGTTTTATCCCTGTATGGTTATTGACGGTTGTAGGTATTTCTTCAAGGGTAATATGATGGAATACACGCCCCAAAAATAACGTACTATGTTTCAGTTAAGGCTGTTATGATTGGATTCGACAAACAGTGACAATGGCTACTTCTACGAGCCATAAACAGACAAATTAGCGAATACTGTTTCTCTTATTAGAATGTTAAATATCAAATCATATTAGTGGCAAAAGCACAGCATATTTTGTATAGGAAATACTTTACATTGATGTAAAGAAATATGTTAAAGATAACGAATGCATGAGGAACGCTACGAATTACGTTGGAACGATACAGAGATCTTACATTAACACAGTGCTGTGATTCGTTCGGTTTGATTATGAACTACAAGTTGTAAACAGTGATTGTTTCATTAAGAAAGATATGGATTTTTAATTGTTAGTATTTTAGAAATCAAATGGCAGTTACGGAGTGTAATATTTCAGACTATAATCTATCAATTTCGTCAAAATCATGTACTACGGGGCTGACTTACAACCAATTCTGTTTGGAACGTTATTGTCTCCAATTTTAGTTCTTGGAATTGCTGGCAATATATTATCCATTCTGGTGTGGAATAAAGGTAAGTGTTGTGTTTTATTTGCAAATGCAAGTACTTGTAAGTTAACATCTGCTTTTTATGACATTTAAAAAGTAAATCGCGTTATTCACGAAAACAATCTGATTATCAAAATTCGAAATAAGGATTTAAGGCGTTAGTTGAGGCAGCGATATAACATCTCCTATGCAAAATCGAGTGGACTTTTAACCATTCTGAATGCATAAATGATACTCGTCACGGCGCAAGCAGACACAAAAAGCTTGTGGTATCCACGGACACAGCAAAATATAGAAGACTTCAAATGCGAACAATAATGCATTTAACAATAGCTTATTATGGTTAACTGTTCGAAGTTTTGTTTTTTATTTAGATGAAACGTTACAGATACCTTACTATAAAACCTCAAAGCTTTTTTTTTCGATATCATATCCTCTTCAAAGCAATGTTGATATGATGCTGCAACAATGCGTAAACATTATATTTAATATGTATTTCCAAATATATGTAACACCTTTATAAAAAGCACAATCATCATCAGGGAACAGTATCCAGATTAAGTTTGCAAATCCAGATTATTTGCAAACTTATTTTTTTTATTTATTGAACAATTGTTATGAAATTTTGCATATTTGTAGGGGGCATTGAGTACATACATATAATTGAAAAAAAAAAGAGTTAAAATGTTTTTGGAAAGTAGAGTTATTTGATGATAAAGTTGCCATCCCCCGTTGGATCCCAACGGGGTTTTGGCTCCCCCGTTAAGAATTGCAATTCTCCAACGGGAGATTTTTCCAGACGGGAGAATTTTACCTATATTTTACAAAAAATGTAATTTAAATATTATGCTTTGTTTTCTGTTTCAATGTTTACAAATACACATGTTTAAGTTATAATTGTAAGAAATATGTACTTTAATAAGAAAATAAAGTGTTTGTAGATTTTCTTTTTCCGTGGGGTTTTGACGGGGGATCCCGTCCATCTCCCATATCCATTAAACTCCAACGGAGTTTTCACGGGGGACCCCGTCAATCCCCCATTTAAATTAAACCCCAATGGGAGTTTGACGGGGGATCCCCGTTTAACTCCAATTTATAAAGAACTCCAATGGGAGTTTGACCAGAGAAGAGAGGGGGGGGATCAGACTTCAATAAACAGTTTATACCCATTGCAATATATTCCATTGTATAAAGAGTAAAAGACGCCAAACTTTATTAAATAATTGATGTTTTCTTTTTAAGGTTTCAAAATCAATTTATAATTTTTGAATTTTCTTAACTCGGTACGTTACGTTGAATAAAATGTCTTTTTGAAAGAGATTAGACCCACATATTGCTATTTCTGGAAAGATGAATTTAAAACGTTCCATAATTTTGAAAGACTGTATAAATAATATAGTGACTTATCTCGAAAATATATTACATTTACCTTTTAATAATCCAAACGTTGCTTTTATCCGTTTCTGTGATGATAAATACAATCCAGAAAGACAATAACATTGGAAGCATAATTATTGTCATTCGGAATTGTATTTCTTTTGCTGTTTATTCCCGTGTAACAGTTTTGGAGTTTTTTTTCCCTAGAAATTTAGCTTGCAAACATTTTCGGTGCAATGTCGTACCTTAGTGTACCGGTTACATTCCACAATTTTTTTTTTTACACAAAATGCCTGAATAGGGCAGTGTGTTAGGTTCATTGTTTTGTTATTGTAGTTGTTTGTTTTTTATCTTTAACAACACCGTGCACTGGTAGCGTTATTAGCAGAGACATGCGAGAGTCTTCTTGAAACATAATGTACTGGCTAGTTTCAATTATGGGACACACCACTTCTCCAATAGAATCGATGATGTTTAAATACATTTGAGTTATATTTGCAGTTTCAGTTATTAACTGTTTTGTTTTCTGATAAGGATATGATATCCCAGACGTTAGTTCCTGTGCTGTCTTTTTCCCTCTAAACAAACAGACATATAACACCAAGGACTTATATCACTTTTCATTATTGTGTATAAAATACAAAATACCACACACAACTGAAATATTTGATATAACCCATATAAGCAGTATGATTTCCTTTCTAAATGTAATAAAAACTTAATTTTCAATCATGAACTAGTAGTTTCAGGAAAACAGGAAACCAAGAAAAAATGTGAAACCAACAAAGGCATAGAATTGTGAAATATGCAAGCCAGAGTTCTCGACTTATGATTGTTGAACGCTGCACTTCTATACACCACAACCTACCTTTGTTCGAAGTTTGATGTAAATGGGTCTTATTGTAATTACGTTATGACCCGGACAATAAAAAAGTGAGATAAATAAAGTAATGAAGGGGCTATAGCTATAGTTCTTGTGCACTGAACTTCTAATCAGTGAGATCTATCCATATATGCATATATGAAGTTTCATGTGAATAGGTGATATAGTTAAAGACTAATACTCCGGACAAAGTACTGGAAGCTGCCCGACCCCAGGCATGACATAATTAATCCCTTAATATGGACTCCATTGGTCATTGTCGACTCCGGTACTACTTACGTGTACCCCGGGTACTCTTAAGTATACTTACACGTACCCCGGGTACGATAAATATACTAAATCGTACCCGGTCGATATTAGACTGTACTCGAGTTGTATTCCCGCCTAAAATCCTATGTCGTAAAACGCGCTACCGATTATCTTAAACAAACTTCTATTTAAAAAAAAAACTGCCTCAACATGCTTTGTGAGTATGAGTTTCGATAATATAGAGGCCATTTTACAGAAAATTGACATAAATGTGAATATATTTAATTAAAAACAAGATGTGTTTGTGAAACACAATGTCCCCCTATATGACGTTTGACCTTGAAGGATGACCTTGACCTTGTGAAGGATGACCTTGACCTTTCATCACTCAAAATGTGCAGCTCCATGAGATACACATGCATGCCAAATATCAAGTTGCTATCTTCGTGAAACACAATGTCCCCCTATATGACGTTTGACCTTGAAGGTTGACCTTGACCTTGTAAAGGATGACCTTGACCTTTCACCACTCAAAATGTGCAGCTCCATGAGATACACATGCATGCCAAATATCAAGTTGCTATCTTCAATATTGCAAAAGTATTCATAAAATGAGCGATTTGGGCCACATATATTTGACCTCTGACCTTGACCTTTCACCACTCAAAATGTGCAGCTCCATGAGATACACATGCATGCCAAATATCAAATTGCTATCTTCAATATTGCAAAAGTATTTATAAAATAAGCGATTTGGGCCTCATATATTTGACCTCTGACCTTGAAGGATGACCTTGACCTTTCACCACTAAAAATGTGCAGCTCCATGAGATACACATGCATGCCAAATATCAAGTTGCTATCTTCAATAATGCAAAAGTATTCATAAAATGAGCGATTTTGGTCACATATATTTGACCTCTGACCTTAAAGGATGACCTTGACCTTTCACCACTCAAAATGTGCAGCTTCATGAGATACACAAGCATATGAAGTTGCTATCTTCAATATAGCAAAAGTTATTGCAAAATGTTAAAGTTGGCGCAAACAGACAGACCAACAGACAGACCAACAGACAGGGCAAAAACAATATGTCCCCCACTATATAGCCGACAACGACAGATTAAGCTTTAAATTCCCGGGTACGTTTTAGTATATTTACCGTACCCGGGGTACATGTAAGTATACTTAAGAGTACCCGGGGTACATGTAATTAGTACCCGAGCCGACAATGACCAATCGAGCCTTAATATGCCCTGTATTTGACAGACATATAAAAGAGACAAATGGAAAGGATGAAAAAAACAACACAGCAGTAATTAGTTTTATCAGAGACACAGATAACAGAGATAACAGAGATAGGCAGCTCGCCAAATATCGGCAAACTCTCGCGCATCCAGTGGTTTTGGCGAGATAGGTTTAATTTTAGTCTGTGCAATAAAAGAATGCATGAACATAGTTTTTACAATTTAATGATATTTCATCAAAACTTCATCATTCATAAACACATATCAATACAACTGGCATAAAAAAAATAAGCAATTTATTACACGTATTAAGCAAGTTGTTGATATTACAAAATTAATAACATATCGGGAGAAAACAGCTATTATTCTGCAGTGATGCAGGCAACAAACATGTAAGCGTAAGAGCCATTATCGTATGAGGCAGGGTATTCATGTTGCTGAAGAAAATTCATAATCACATAAGAATTTTTCATCATGGAGATTGGACTATAAATGCGACTGAGAGTGTTAACATGTTTTTACCATAGTCATGTAAGGAAAAAGCCCCACCCCTTGGTGGCCATGTTTTTCATGATATCATTGGGACACTCTATAGAGGTTTTTCGAATCCCGGACAATCGCTCCTACGGACAATCGCTCCTACGCTAAATTTGACAAGGCGGACAGTCGCTCCTACGATGTTTTGACAGGGCGGACAGTCGCTCCTACGATGTTTTGACAGGGCGGAAAGTCGCTCCTACGATGTTTGACAGGGCGGACAGTCGCTCCTACATTATTTTGCCAACCCGGACAATCACTCCTACATTATTGTGTCAACCCGGACAATCGCTCCTACATTATTTTTGACTCCACGGCAAAACATATTATTCGCTGATCAAAGGCTTACACCTATAATTAACCAACAATTAAAATTGCCAACCTGTTAACAGAAAGCCAATTTAATTAACATGAGCCGATCAATTTGATTTTAATAAATTAATTTACTTACTGACAAACTATGTTACAGTTTGTCGATTCTGTAAATATAAGGTAGTTATAAGGGCACTTTGGACAATGGTTCCTACATTATTCCTATCAGGGACATTCTTTCCTATATTACATTTATTGGAATAAGTGCCATTTTGCGATTGGAATAAACCGCATTAAATCAATAATTGCTATAACAACAATGGTAGTATCAATCGATAATGACCACTTTGACACCTATGATGTGCGAACCGTGCATAAAGATTACAGAATGGCGTCACATTAAAGGGGCCTTTTCACAGATTTTGGCATGTTTTGAAGTTTGTCATTAAATGCTTTATATTGATAAATGTAAACATTAAATTTTAAAAGCTCCAGTAAAAAATCAAAAATAAAATTTAAAAAAGGAAAACAAAAGTAGCCCGCAGCAGGACTCGAAGTAAAAAACGCATTAGCCAATTTAGCTATCCTGCCAAGGATACATAAGATGCGTATTTTATACCTTATATCATCGTAGTTTCACAAATTTAAACGACATCACTAGAACTTTCCAAATTATTCAATCGCTTCAATCAATAATACATTGAATACAAAATTCATGAAATGCAACATAATGGCGAATTCAAATGTACAGACATTTTCGATTTCAAATTTAAATATCTGGCTTATTTCGCATTTTTCGACACAAGTTGGCAATTTTAATTGTCGGGTAATCATAGGTGTTAGCCTTTGATCGGCGTACACTACATTTTGCCGTGGAGTCAAAATAATGTAGGAGCGACTGTCCGGGTTGACAAAATAATGTAGGAGCGATTGTCCGGGTTGGCAAAATAATGTAGGAGCGACTGTCCGCCCTGTCAAAACATCGTAGGAGCGACTGTCCGCCCTTGCAAAACATCGTAGGAGCGACTGTCCGCCCTGTCAAAACATCGTAGGAGCGACCGTCCGCCCTATCAAATTTAGCGTAGGAGCGATTGTCTGTAGGAGAGATTGTCCGGATACCAGGTTTTTCTATAGCTATATATAGACATATAAGGAAAAATGCCCCACCCCCTGGTGCCCATGTTTTTGAACCAACCGGAACCATTTTTGAACTTGCCCAAGATATCATTTTGACAAATCTTCTGACCAAGTTTCATGATGACGGACAATAAACCGGAACAATTTTTTAACTTGTCCAAGATTTCATTTGGAAAAATGTTCTGACAAAATTCATGAAGTTTGGACAATTAATGTGGCCTCAAGATTGTTTACAAGGCAAATGTTGACGCCACACAACACGCACTCCACGACTGCCAAAAGGCGATCAAAAAAGCTCACCATTAGCACATTGTGCTCAGGTGAGCTAAAGGGCAAAAAGATAATCACTAGAAATTTGTTCCCACAAAAAATGGTTCTGGGCAACTTCCTAACCATGAACATATTCAGTAGTGTGTCCTGCTTCATTAACACATACTTTCATCCTTAAATATGTTTTGCCATGCTTTGATCTGAATGTAAAAAGCGAATGTCCAGGTCTCTAGCGTGCGTATTGACAATAAATTGCTTTGGATCACTTCGTTCAGTATGTAACACTCAACCCTGATAGGCACAGTGATCTCAACTTGACAGTCTCCAACGTCAGCTGAGTCTGGTTCTGTTGTTGACGATGACTAACCACACTGAGTTGCTTTGTCTTCATACAATGCAGTGTTGAGAGAAGTATCATCCTCAGTTCTCAGTTATGGATTCATCCTCATCGAGCAAGAAACCATCCTCAAGCGCTGTTGGGGATGATTCATCATGTCGAGATGGCTTGTGCTTCTTCTGCACCCCATAACTCAGTCACTCCCTCCTGGGCTTGGCCAAACTGAAAATACAAATGAGCATATCAGATGAACACCAAATAATATGAAATGTATTATATGCTATTCTAAATTTAGATAAAACAAGAGATGTGTTCATCAGAAACACAATGCCCACTACTGTGCCGCAATTTGACCTTTGACCTTGAAGAATGACCTTGACCTTGAACTTCCACCACTCAAAATGTGCGGATTCATGAGATACATGCATGACAAATATCAAGTGGCTATCTTCAATATTGCAAAAGTTATGGCCAACGTTAATTTTTTTTCGGACGGACGGACAGACTGACATACTGACAGTTCAACTGCTATATGCCACCCTACCGGGGGCATAAAATATAAAGGCCTCATGGAATTTATAAAGAAGGCACATAAGCATGCAATTTATAATGTTTCATATGTGAATTCTTTTTCTTTCTATCAGCATTTTAACCATTTTAACCCAACAACATTCAGGCTGTTTAGTTGACTTGTTACTGCATAATGTAATAATGGCAATTTCTCCATAAGATACAACAGACTACTGCAGTTGACGGCCAGTTACCTTTAAAATAGGATTTATGTGTGTTACATGAATATTGTAACTTAAAAACTCTTCCATTATACAAAATTCCTTTTCTTGTAATAGAATGAGCTTCATTTTTATAAATTCATTGTCATATTTCAGCAAATGAACACAGAAAGACAATAAACAACCAATCCACCATTTACACCACACAATAACTGGTAATAAGACAAAATGCTGTCTTATTTCCAGGTATTGTGTGGTATTTAATATTACCTGAGCTAAGACACCTTATTTAATTATCTTCCTATATTATAAATTGATCAACAAGCACCTGTTTTAAATTAAATTCTTAGATTTAATATTCCTTGATCAATGCATTAAAATTTAATTATTAATTAAATTCTTATCTTAATTATTAAATGACTCTTGTTTAAAAACTAAATTTATAAATTAAATCATATATTAAATGATTAATTTATTAAAACTTTCCTTAACTTATAAAACTGAAGCACTTTTTTAATTAAGCACATTCTTCGATGATTTTAACTACACAAAATAAACAAACCATTATTTATACTAATTTACACAAAGTAAGATTGTGAATGAGAATGAAGTCAAATTATAAATGTTTAAATTATTATAAAAAGTTGATTTAATTGGGGAGGGCTAATCTCTTATCTGGCACCATACTGTGTCTGCCATTATAACTTTGATATACATCAAATGATATACATCACCATTCGGTGGACGGACGGACTGACCGACATGTACAAAAAATCTACCCCCTCTTCTTTGAAGGGGGCATAAACATGGGAAACCATAAAACTATTGAAATCAGAAATTTGCTTATATATAAATGCATAATAGATTGATTATTAAATGAGGCATGTATTGATACGTCTTGCTAATTACAGCATTTAAACTTAGAGCAGATAATATAAAGATTTTTTAGAGAGTAAATTTTCCCCCCACAACTAAAATTGTGTACATAACATCTAACTGTATTTTTTTCTTTATCAATTGCGGATTTTAAAAATTCACTTAACTTTGTTAAAACAGAAAGAGCTTTCTCTTACATCACACATTCTCACAAGTCATATATTTGTACAAAATGCATAAACATATTTTTGGTGTTATTTTGATGCATGTGTATTGTGTATTTATTATTATGGTAGTTTGATGTTTAGCTGTATATGCTTATGTCGCAAATAAACTCGCTGTTCTGTTCTGTTAATTTTATAATATTGGGATTTATTGTGCTCGAATCAAAGTCAGGGGAAGTCTACACTGTGTATTAGCAACCTGCTGTGTTGATCACTATCTTATTAGCTCAATACACAGGCACCTGGCTACTGTACTGGAAAAATTGGATTTACTGCCAAAATAACTGATTTCATTTATTGCTAAATTGTTGTGTACCTTAAAAAAACTTTAATAAATAGTAAACGCTCTACCATTGTCTTATATTTATACCGTTTGAAAAAGTTAATGACAATTATTGCAAGCATCCGTTTTATTTACCATTCTTATTTTAAATACGCGTTCAATGGCAAATAATACAGGTAAAATCATTATTTGATGTGGATATCAGTACAGTTAATAAATGTTAATAAATGTCTATATATTCTAAGCATAGCATACGCAATTGTATAATTCAGAACTAATATAATTTACTTAAATATGATCTAGCTAGAATCAACATCAACATGGATCAACATCACCGTTGTACTTTTTATTTAGTTTTCAGTAATCTGTCCTTGAAATAGAGGTAGCCTTATTAAAGACAGCGCTCAGTGTGAAAGTGGAGATTAAAAAATAAGATCTATTGCATCGCACTGGCGGTATAGCCTGTAGTCTTAAATAAGACACATTTAAGACATGGATAAAATACAAATATGACACATATGAATCTTTCATTTCTTCAAAAAATAAGCACGTAGTCACATATAAATAAGACACATTTAAGACACAGAAACAATATGAATAAGACACATTTGAATCTTTCATTTCTTAAAAAAGCATGTGAATCTTTAGAATACAATATAAAATAACATGTATTACTGACACATTATTCTCAAACAACATGTTTAATTAAAAAAATGTATCCGTACAATACTCAATATCCTTTTACAATGAATTTAACAAGTTTTCGTTAATGACCGATTCATCAAAGAAACACAAATTCCCAACCATTAACAACATGTTCAATAAAAAAAAAATGTTTCCGTACAATACTCAATATCCTTAAAAAATATTGCTCAAAAATCTGTTTTACTATATAACGTCTGGCATTTTTACCTATGGCATTTTTACCACTTTACCTCTGGCATTTTTACCGCTGGCATTTTTACCTCTGGCATTTTTACCTATGGCATTTTTACCTCTGGCATTTTTACCGCACACCATATAAATGGGTGTCAAAAAGTAAATTTCAGTAGCGTTAAAGATATCATAGCAAATTCAATAAGTATACTGTATTGATATGACAGAAATTTAAATTCAAGTATGAAATGTGTCCACTTTATCAAATATTATAGTATTTAATTGGGTCCATAAAACTTCTTGTATTGAAATGGGTATTGAAATGGGTCCACATTCTCAATGGTATCGTATACAAATGGGTATGCTTTAAAAAATAATCTTGTATATCAAAATGGGTGTACTTTATCAGAGTTCCAGTATAAAAATGGGTCACATTTCGCAAGTCTCAGCGGAACAACCCCCCCCCCCCCCCCCGGGTTTAATGTCCAGGTGTTTGTTACCCCTCACAGCAATTGCTAGGGAGGGGGGCTACATCTTGTTCGGATTTCAATAATTTTAATGTTTAAGTGGTCATTATTTTATGTTATTTTCTATTGATGCAAAGAAATACTTAAATTACTTCCCAAAATGTATAATATATTATAACATCATTATTTTTTTGCAAGCATTCCCCACACATTTGGCAACGTCAATATGGTGAAATAATCAAAAATAATATTTTCAGGATATTGTTGAAAACACAATAAGAATCTTTTATTGACATACCATATATATATATCGCTCAAATCAGCCAATGGAATAAATGAAGTGTCTTTATTTGTGTCTAGCCGCAGGAAATTTTATTGGACAGTCTGTCTTACAAAGGTCAGGTAAGGTAAAAAGCTGGCTAAGACAGCTTCCACGAGAAAGTACAATTGAAACATATACATGTAACTGTTAAGCATGTGCTAATTATAGCAAAAAACAAAACCTGCATATTTAATTGGCTCTGGAGATAATCTGTCTACTGGGGTCGGTGATGTCCCCCAATAGCTTATCTTATCAGTTAATTTATAAACTGCAGTGTGATAGCTCTTATAATGAAGTGAAGCAAAATGTCTATGTCACAAAAGAATGTTACTCTCAGTTGCAACTGGGCAGACATGTGGTCAATTACTCGAAAAAAAAAATCAATGAAATTAATGATTTTAACTTATTTTTTAACATGATTAATGTTTTTTTCATTGATATATTATTAATTGGTAATCTCAACCAAAGTGATCAAATTGATTACAAATGTATTAATTCATGCATTTAATAATATTTGGGCTTCTAGACCCTTTATCAACCACTGTTCATCTATATAAAAAAATCGTATTCTTATTAAGGGTGTCATGATACGCTCCCCTTCATTACTATACGTATCGCGGTACAGTGTGTACGATACAATACGTAACGGGATACGTATTGTCAGATGGAAACAACATACAAACCATTTTAAACCATTTTTTCAATTTTATTTAAAGACCTCTACATACATTCATTTCTTTAATTTGTAAAAATGTTATTTTATTTTAAATTCATGATTACAAAATTTGTCATTTAAAAATGTGATATGAGATGATATTGGGAGAATTTCCGTTAACATTTATCCAATTACTGTGCCACATATTTTATTGATTGCGCCAATGGAATCTTTCTTGCCGCGTATTGTTACAACATCCAAACATTTAAAGTTTACTTGGCACGTTGGCGCATATGAAAAATGCTGTACCGTACCATACGCACTCGAAGGCGTATCATGCACCGTTCTGAGAGGAGACTATTACGATATACCGTCCCACAGAGTACCGTGACACCCTTAATTCTTATCCTATTAACTTGCACAAAAAAGAAAGATGCATGGTACTGCACGATTATTGCATTTGATGTTCATGGGCATTTGAAAAGTGCGGTCACTCATTCAACTTCTATCAGAAAGGAAAGAAAATGCCAGAGTCTCTCCACTGGTGCAGAAGTTGCATGAATTGCTTTTTCAAAATGTAACTTGTATACATGGGTTAACATGGTTCACTAAAATTCTCATGAAATCAATTATTTGACTGATTACTTAACTGTTCCCACACCTAATTAAGCTCCAACACTTATTTTTTGCATAAATGCAGATCATCAATGCAATAGACTGTATTCGGAACTCCACTAATCGTTAGGTACAATAAACTTTTTACCATTATGACCCTAGTGTCACATGAATATTCTGGTACCGTACTTACTTAGTTTGAACAAGACTATTTCCAAGCAATATAAGTCCAATACTGATGAAACTCCACCATTTTCAGCAATATTTCTAGTCTATTTGTTGCCATACCAATCAGAATTATTGACATTGGAACACAATGAATTGACATGCATAATCTCCATGTTGCCTTCTATCCATGTTTCAAGTTTCATGAAAAAATATGTAGAACTTTAAAAATTATCGCAGGATCCACTATTTTCAGCAATATTTCTAATCTATTTGTTGCCATCGCAACCAGAATTCTTGACGTAGGAACAAAATGAAGTGACGTGCATAATCTCCATATTGCCATCTATCCATATTTTCAAGTTTCATGAAAAAATATGAAGAACTTTTAAAGTTATCACAGGATCCAGAAAAGTGTGACTGACTGACTGACTGACAGACAGAGCAAAAACCATAAGTCCCCTCCATTTTCACCTGTAGGGGGAATAACAATACGCATTCCCGTGGATCTAGGTCAATTTTATTTGTACCTCATGTAAATTAGCGGAAAAAACAGTTGTAGGCAAGTTCCAAATAAGAACTATTGTTCAGACTTAATCCCTTTAAATACCCCTCGGACCGAGAGCTATCAGAGATCTACACCACTTGAGTAATTAACTACATGAGAAGTTGGCAAGTGTCTGATGTTGTTAATGTGTCATTTGTCTTCATGAATTGAAATTGAATCTGCTTTTTGGTCAAAAGTAATCATAATCATAAAATAATAATGAGTAATGACCTCTTGTAGAGGTAATCTATAAAATTATTATTTAAGTAATACAAAAGCTATAATTAATGATCAATCCATGATTAATGAAAAAAGTAATCAATTAATAATCATGATGATAACAGATTAACAATTATGATTACCCCATGTCTGCTACTGGCAACTTATTGAAAATATAACCCCATTTCTCAGGTAAAAAGATTTATCAACTCATCAAATAATTATGAAATGGTATTTGTACTAAATACTTCAGGTAAAAATGAAAGTTAGATTATAATTTGACATTTGCACAACAGTAGATAGCAGCTTGTGCTTCAGTGATGTGAGACACAAAGAAACTATTATCAAGCATGTGCAATACCCTTAATGTTTTGAAGCATATTTAATTTGCATGAAATGTACAACTCTTTTATCTTGAAATAATTAATGAGAAAATCAGAGCTTCCCTTGACATACTTTTTTGTATCTTCATCACACCCTAGGGTGAATTAAAAAGAGACAAAACAAAAACACAATTTTTGATAGAATATTGGAAATCGTGTCACAAAGCATTTGGAGAGAATGTTCAAAAGAAATTGTAAATACATTTTAAATGTTTATATATGGATTATGATGAACAATTTAATGATCAATATAAAAAGTGCTTATGAAATGCTGGGAACAAATTAAAATGAATGTTGCCTGATTGAAATCCCATTGTGGTTTTTCCAGAGACTGTTTATCATCTTTGATGTGAGGTGTGAGCATTTAGAAGCCCTTAAATCAATTGAAAGTCTGTCACATTGAATCTTAAATTATGATACTGAATATTGAATTGTGTAAAAGGTCCCTTTTTTGGGCTGGACTAAATGACTGCCAACTTATGACATTGAACAACAAGTTTTACTGTAAAGTGCCAAATGAGCAGTACAACAATTGGCCCAGTGACACCCCATTTGCACAAATATTTGTTTGGTACTTTTTCAATCATTTTTAACCCTAGCATTATAACTCCTTAGTAAACTCCTAACAACAAGTATCGTTGAAAGCGATGGATTGCTCCCCGATGATGCGCTTTGTCAATCTATGTGTTAATAACCACCTAAAAAAATCTATTATTAGCCTCGGTGACCTTGACCGCAAATGACATCAAGCGTCATCAAAAGGTAGAGGTCTATATATGTAAGGTACCTTCATGCCAAATATGTAAGAGATCAGTAAAATATTGAAGGCGCTATGAAAAACTGTAATAAAAGTGTGACGGAAAAATATATAATTAGCCTCGGTGACCTTGACCTTTAACCCAGTGACCTAAAAACTCATCAAAAGGTAGAGGTCCATGCAAGGTACCTACATGCCAAATATGAAAAAGATCGGTAAAGTAGTGAAGGCGGATGGCCCGATGAGAAACTGTAACAAAAGCGTGACGGAAAATCTATTATTAGCCTCGGTGACCTTGACCTTGAACCCAGTGACCTCAAACCTCATCAAAAGGTAGAGGTCCATGCAAGGTACCTACATGCCAAATATGAAAGAGATCAGTAAAGTAGTGAAGGCCCTATAAGAAACTGTAACAAAAGCGTGACAGAAAATATATTATTAGGCCTCTGTGACCTTGACCTTGAACCCAGTGACCTCAAACCTCATCAAAAGGTAGAAGTACATGCAAGGTACCTTAGACATGCCAAATATGAAAGAGATCCGTAAAGTAGTGAAGGCCCTATGAGAAACTGTAACAAAAGCGTGACAGAAAATCTATTATTAGCCTCGGTGACCTTGACCTTGAACCCAGTGACCTTAAACCTCATCAAAAGGTAGAGGTCCATGCAAGGTACCTATATGCCAAATATGAAAGAGATCGGTAAAGTGTTGAAGGCGCTATGAGAAACCGTAACAAAAGTGTGACGGAAAGAAGGAAGGAAGGAAGGACAAACTGGCCACTATATGCTCCGCCAAAATTTTATTTCGGGAAGCATAAAAATATAACACTTGTTTAACCCTTTCCCACACAAAAGCAAAGTGGAAGTGGCTATGTGCAAACAGCATAACTTCAGAACAGCCTGTGAATAAAACGCAGGCTGTTCAGGATTTATGCTGTTTGCTGCTCATCAGTATCTAAGGGTTGGAAATGAAGCCTTTAAAACTTGGATCTAGTAAGAAAGGTCTTGAATTAAATATAACTTTCTAAGTGACTACAAATGCGTCAAAATACGTATCTAAGGGGTAAAGGGATAAACAAAAAGTAAGGATTTGAAGTAAAAAACTAAGAAGATTGCCAGTAGTATTAAAAACAAATAAAACTATGTATTTAAAACTGATAATATTGTCTTTGTGAAATTAATCTGCAGATTCATTAGCCCATTGTTCTCAATAATTAAATCAAATACAACTGATAGATTTACCATGCCAACACATTGTTTAAAACAATTATTATAATACTTGTTTTCCTCAATAAAAAAACAACTTATTTCGTCTTCATTTAAAATTAATAAAAAACCCTCAAATCTCAAGATTGTTTGACCTGGAGATAATAAGATAATTGTGTGGAGTGTGTCCTTCAGCTTATCAGTTACTGTGTTACTGATTGTAATCTAATAAACCGTGGGTGACTGTGCTCTCTAGGGGTCTAAGGTGACAAAATAAGATAAGACTGGATGCATGTATTTAAGAGGGCATAAGGCACTATTTGGATTTTTTTAATTAATAAATGACATTAAATAAAAATGGAAACTAACAAACTAACAGCTCATAGATTATGGGCATTCAATAGTGGTGATATTATATTGTTAGTAAAAAACAACTGCATTAATTTATCAAAAAGAAACTTAACACATAAAATTGTCTATTTGGTATCTGAAAAATCTTTTCTTGCTAAAATTGTGATGTGCACACCATCAATGCATTTGGTTACGTAATATCCCATATTTCTACGAATTCACTGATGGTATTGACACAACTTACATTTAACTGTAACAATAATAATTATAATGCGAAAAAGTTTCCACCGTAGATTTTCATTTACAAGTAATTGATCGCCTGATAATAAAGGCCAATTTGGTGCAGTCACACCAGCAACCAGTATTCAATTTCCATTCTGGGACCAGGGTCCATGTAAATTGTTTCGGAGGTAACAATACAATATAGGTGGAGCTAAACATAGGTACTCTGGTTGATCCACATGGCACATGACCATGTCAACTTTAAAATATGTTTTTCAGTGAGTCAGAGATTAATGCATAGAATTAAGCTCTTAATATTGAAAATTCTTCCCACATTTTGAGTCTTAACTGCAGGAGCTCCAGGTCAACACATTGTCATAAGCATGATAATACATATTCATCATCACACACTGTCATGTAATTATTCAGGTGAGGAAGGAACTAAAAAATAAAATATATGCACACATGCACACATTTGTTCACAACCTGCGGCTTTCAAGCCTAAAAGATGCAGCAGACGTAAACATCATCAGGTGTGAAAAAATGATGTTCAATAAATTAAAAATAATCTACAGTAGATACACTTGATTAACCACACAGACGAAATCTACAGTACTGTAACGACACTTAAGTATGTGAATAATTTCATCATTGTTCAATTAATTGATTTTTTTCAACATTTGACCAACAAAATTTTTGTTGTAGTAAATTCATTCAATACAAACAACAAAAAAATCAATTATAAAAGTGGATAACATTCATTAACCCTTTCAGTGCGGGAACCGAATTTTAAAGGCCTATGCAAAACGTGGCGTCTCATCAGGATCCAAACTGTTTGCTATTCTGATAGTATTCTTTGAAAAAAATCAAAGAAAATGCTAATTTTAGAAATTCAGCAGACGACATTTTAGCAGACGACAAATTTCCCAGCATGCAAAGGGTTAAGGGGGCAGGGGATATATTTTTGCCCAAATTTCAAGTTCCGAAAGGCAGCAAACAGTCAAATCCATTTCATAAAAACAGAAAGTGACACAAGAACTCCTATTTGTGTCAGTGTCATAACATAGCGCTATGGCAACATGCATTGAAAATAAAACCGAAGACAAGGCCAGCTTCTTCACTTGTGAAACTATTGCCCTTGATCTTCCCCCCGGTAGCGAGACAATTCACCCCCAAGACAATTGACATGACGCCTTATCTATGATCGCTCCGCCCACTAGAATTGATCCACCAATCAGCGATCGATTAATCGGGCGCACTCGTTAGCAACGACCTGTCCGCCATTTTCTAGACAAGCTACATGTTAAGGTTCACTTTTATTCCAACGAGTTTCTTTTGTTTTCCTCTTTAAAAAAACGATTAAAAATGGTTAAACGGTGTCAATGGGGATTATGTAACTCGGACAATCGATATCCTGACAGATTAGTTGGTGACATTGAATTTATTTCGTTTCCAAAGCGGAAATTTCCAACAAGGCAATGCGGTCTTGACAAGAGCGAGTGGAAGCTTCAAGAATTACCGAGATCCCCTTTATAGAACATTAATTTATTTCACAAACTTGAAATGTCATATAAGCAATAACTAAGCATTATTAAGTATGTATTATGTCACGTGTGCATGTAAAATAATTGAGAATTTTGGTACCCAATTCGTGTAACTTTACTACGAAATCCCCGTTAAAAATCGCGTTTCTGTGTGTGTCAGAAACAAGTGAAAACCATTTTGTTATTATTTTAATAAAGACGTATCGATAAATGCTATTGTAAAAGAGTTATTATTACTGATATTAGTTAACCAATAAATGAGGTAACTTCGGGGAAGTCGGTACCTGCGCGAGCGTCTGATATTGGTAGCCTTATTAATTTATAATAGCCTGACTGTATTCCATTTCGTACAACGCTAATTTTATATCAGACAATGTCCAAATTTACTGTGTTGTTTTTGCGCTTTAAATTATAGTGATTGATAAATGTCCCATAAGCAATGTTTAATATGATTAATATCACTTTTATACGCAATAACATGTGGGATTGAGGTACCCACCCGGCGTCAGAAAGCGCATAAAAACTTCACCAAATTCCCAGTTATAAAGCGCTATTTCGTGTCAAATACACGGGTAGGGGGGAATGTTTCGGTAAAAATTTTGTTAATAACACGGGTAAATACCGGTGAAGTGTTAATTTATTGCAAATTCCACCATTACACGTAATAACGGGTTCGATTTCGGTAAGCGTGCAAGTGTTTGGGAGCGTGTTTAATGTACCGATTTACCCGTTATAAATAGCTGATGTTCTCTTTAATCGTATATTTTTTTTGCATTTGCAGAATAACTAAATTGCATCAACCCCTTTACAAGTGTAATATGGTGTTAAACAAGTCCATAAAATCATCCGGAATATCGCGTAAATCTATATGCAGTCTATAGGCAAAGAAGCCATTTTGGTGAAAGCTTGTCTAGGTTTTCTTCCCGCTGAGCCACGTGATTAAGTGGGCGGAGCAATCACTGATAAGGCGTCATGTCAATTCACCCCGAGGAGACAATTCACCCCCTAGACAATTCACCCCTGCTCCTGGACAATTTTTTTTATCTTTTGCTGTTTGTTTAGGATTTAGTAATTACAAATATCTGTTTTCTAAGGATAGTTATTTGTATTCTTTTTTATTTTTATGAAGTTCTAATAAAAGCATATTAAGATGTTCTCAGAATTTCTTTCTTTTTTTCATAAAATTACTTGCAATTGAAACATAACTGTGCTTTTTATCTATTGATGTTTGTTTTTGTTATTAACAATATCTTATTATTAACAATATCTTATTATTGTTTTTATGTCATTAAATAATTTATTATGTGTTTATGTTTTATTTAAGATTGATTTTATTCATTAAAACAGTTTATATTTGTAAAAAGTGTATAAATAAATAATAATGGTATTGGATACATTATTTGGAAATAATCTATTTGTTTTATTTGATAAGTTATGCAAGATTTCGAAAATTTTATAAAATTACTATATTTATTTTTAAATGGGAAATATAATAATAAAATATTTGTCACATAATCAGTCAACAAAGTAACAACACCTAAAAAACAACCTTTTTCACACCCATAAAGGTATCAATAAACAGATAATCTGTCAGGCATTTAGAGCTGATGAGGGTACTGATTATCTAATGGTAGATAAGGCTATTACTGATTGGGGTTGCTTAGAGATAAGGCTGTAGTATGGAATGAGTTAACATACTGTATGATTGAAGTGGACTTGAAATGAGTACAATTTTTGTAAAAAGTACATTACATTTCAAACCATTTTTAAGAGGAGCATACTAGCGGTATTATAGTAGATTTAATAAATCATCAGGTATTGATGTATAAGAAGCATTTTAAAAAATTATAACATAAAATGGTGTGAATTTGATACTGGCTTTGAAAAGAATACTGATAATTGCTGACTAAAATATGTTTCAATACACAACATTACAAAACACAACTTCTATCACTAATCCTTCAATGAGAGAAAATCCAACAACTTAATGGATAATAAGAATAAAAATAATAATTTTTTTAATGAAACACTTTTGTTTATAGGCAGTTAAATAAAAATAATAATCAAAATATCAGATGGACAACAATGGAATTTTTTAATACAATACCAGGTCTTAGAATTGCCCAGCCCAACATAATTATTTGTCAATGTGTGTAACTGAAGTCTTTGTTTATCTGTGTTGACACTTTGATAAAGCCTTGTCAGGTGTGTGAATGCTTGATTGTAATACCCATTAATAGCACGCTTCCAACCAGATTAAATTTCCTTTCTTTAATTAAGGTTTTCTTATCAATTAAACCAAAATATTTTATTAAATTAATTATCCCATCTAACATGAATAAATAAGTAATTGTCATAATGTAAAATTCTAAGAATTAAATGAAACTAATTAATCTACTTCAATATTTGACAAAGTTCTCAAATAATAAAATAGCAGTTAACCTAATAATATTATTTCAGTCTTCACGATAGTTCATTTTATCCACTAGCCATTCGGGCTACTTGAATTGTAAAGACAAGTAGCCCAGCAGCAAAATTACTAGCCCAAAGTAAATTTGTTAAAATATACACCCTTTTTAAGGGTTTCATCTTTCAATAGCAGTTAATCTATTAAAAGTAAAATTGTATCCAGGGTATGTTAACTGTAAAGCCTATTGCAAAAACAATTGCAACACAATATAACAAGTCAATGTAATTATGTCCTTTATTAATTATAAGTATTTAACATGTGATAAACAACTTCTTCGTTCATCTAATCATCACTGCAATTGACATGACGCCTTATCTATGATCGCTCCGCCCACTAGAATTGATCCACCAATCAGCGATCGATTAATCGGGCGCACTCGTTAGCAACGACCTGTCCGCCATTTTCTAGACAAGCTACATGTTAAGGTTCACTTTTATTCCAATGAGTTTCTTTTGTTTTCCTCTTAAAAAAAACGATTAAAAATGGTTAAACGGTGTCAATGGGGATTATGTAACTCGCACAATCGATATCCTGAAAGATTAGTTGGTGACATTTAATTTACATCGTTTCCAAAGCCAAAAAGAGATCTTGAGAACTGTAAGAGATGTATAAATACATGCGGTCGTCACCACGAACAACTGAACGTCAACACTGTCAAAGACAATTATAATATATTTTTATCGGATATACTAGCAGATTTAAATAGTTTATGTTATCGATCTGATTATCACATAATATTTCACTTTTTTAAAATAGTTTTATCAGTTACTAGGTCAGAAGCGAGGTTCATCTGCATTACTTAAAGAGAAATAAAACCCACCATGAAGCCTAATTCATGCTGTGTTTTATTACTCTGATAGTAATGCACTTAATTGACATCATACATGTTATTTGAAGGTGACATGTGATTTATTATCTTATTAACGGTATCTACACATTTGCGCTCATGTGGTGTCACCAATAAACGCTTTTAATCCACACTAGGAGCTCGAATGCCTAGATCTCATTTTTTAAACGAGTTTCTATATTTTGTTCGGATTAAAAAACGGAAATGAAATATGGCAAAAACGGTGTAAAAAGGGTTAATGCAACTCTGACATTTGGTATCCAGAAAGATAAGTTAGATGAATTAAATTTATACCATTTCCAACGCGGAAATGCGGTCTTGACAAGAGCGAGTGGAAGCTTAAAAAATTATTGAGATCCCCTTTAAAGAACATTTATTTATTTCACAAACTTGAAATGTCATATAAGCAATAACTAAGCATTATTAAGTATGTATTATGTGTGCATGTAAAATAATTGAGAATTTTGGTACCCAATTTGTGTAACTTTACGAAATCCCCGTTAAAAATCGCGTTTCTGTGTGTGTCAGAAACAAGTGAAAACCATTTTGTTATTATTTTAATAAATACGTATCGATAAATGCTATTGTAAATGAGTTATTATTACTGATATTAGTTAAACAATAAATGCGGTAACTTCGCGGAAGTGGGTACCTGCGCGAGCGTCTGATATTGGTAGCCTTATTAATTTATAATAGCCTGACCGTATTCCCTTTCGTACAACGCTAATTTTATATCAGACAATGTCCAAACGACTGTGTTGGTTTTGCGCTTTAAATTATAGTGATTGATAAATGTCCCATAAGCAATGTTTAATATGATTAATATCACTTTTATACGCAATAACATGTGGGATTGAGGTACCCACCCGGCGTCAGAAAGCGCGTAAAAACTTCACTGAATTCCCAGTTATATAGCGCTATTTCGTGTCAAATACACGGGTAGGGGGGAATGTTTCTGTAATAATTTTGTTAATAACACGGGTAAATACCGGTGAAGTGTTAATTTATTGCAAATACCACCATTACACGTAATAACTGGTTCGATTTCGGGAAGCGCGCAAGCGTTTAAGAGCGTGTTTAATGTACCGATTTACCCGTTATAAATAGCTGATGTTCTCTTTAATCTTATATTTTTTGCATTTGCAGAATAACTAAATGGCATCAACCCCTTTACACGTGTAATATGGTGTTAAACAAGTCCATAAAATCATCCGGAATATCGCGTAAATCCAGGGTTCCCTCTGGGCTTTCAAAAGTTGTCGCCACTTACTTTCGCCAAATTTAAAAAGTTGTCGCCACACTGGGGCTACATTTGGGCAATGAAGATCATGTTATTATAATACAAACAAAAACTGAGCATTTACAGTATGTTAAAGGAATTGATTTAATAACAGTAGTATTAATAATAACAACACATTTAACATTGTTAATTAAATAAAGGCACATTCAATCAGTTGTAACTCTTGTTGATTGACACCTTCTTAGCAGCCTGAATATGTTGCCACAGTTTTGGTGCTTCAGAAGCTTTGTGGTATTCTGAAAATACAAAAAGGGAAATATAATATTAATATAATACTAATAATAATCAATGAATGTGAAGTATATAAATAATATAAATGAGTGCTAGCATATGATCTACTACATAGAGCCCTTAACACAACAGTCAAATAAAATAAGCATTTGTGTATATCAAATGTCAAATTGATTTCCATGTGCTAAACTATGTTTACCTTTTTTTTTAAGGTACATCCGGTAGTGAATGAATTGATAAGTGTTGAGGATATAAAGAGTTCACACAGCATAGATTATGTATTGGAAATCATATTGAAGGAAATGAAATTCTGATAAACAACTGTCTTTGTTTGGTTTTTGTTTGTTAGCTGGTGAACAATAGCGGTGGGAACGTTTGCATTTTGAATGAGTCTCAAAATAAGCAGCATCTAATGTTCACTTTCTAAAAGTCGTTTTACACTCTGAACTTGCCATTTTGACGAGTGAAACAGCAATATGTCACCGTTTAAATAGAACCAATAGATGTAAAATGTTTTACTATTTTCTATAATTACACCGATTTTTCTAAAAACAATCGATACTTACCTTTTTGATTGTCATTGTTGTCAATTTAACGGTCTTGAATCTGCTTCGAACACTGTGACAAACACTTCACATTTAAGCGCAAAGTCGGTATATTTCAATATTGCCTTATCTCTGAAGCAATAAAACTGCCGACCAATTAAGATAACTTGCAACAACACCCCAGATAATCGCAATTATCACCATAACATTCCACTTTGCGGTAGTCGGCAGTCAGCACCACGCTCCATTGATTACAGCTGTATCGCTTACACCATGGAAATCTATAGTATTACGACTGCCGTAAAGCGGCTGGTAAACACAGCGTCTTTTGTCATTTTAAGAAAATATGAACGCAGAAAAATGCCGATTTTTTTAAAATCGCCATTTACGAAATTTTGTCGCCAGATTTTTTATTTTGTCGCAATTGGCGCCAATGGCGATCGACAGCGGGAACCCTGGTAAATCTATATGCAGTCTATAGGCAAAGAAGCCATTTTGGTGTTAGCTTGTCTAGGTTTTCTTCATGCTGAGCCACGTGATTAAGTGGGCGGAGCG
The DNA here is from genome assembly GCF_020536995.1 of Dreissena polymorpha. Taxonomy (NCBI): domain Eukaryota; kingdom Metazoa; phylum Mollusca; class Bivalvia; order Myida; family Dreissenidae; genus Dreissena; species Dreissena polymorpha. The sequence continues at coordinate 200,557 of NW_026273354.1, read as the reverse complement.
ATCACTGATAAGGCGTCATGTCAATCCTGGAGATCCTCTTAGTCAGAAACCATATCCTGTAAAACAAGCAACCTGATAGTTATTTTCCAGAAGTTTACTTGACAAGTGAAGGCATAGATGGCATACTTTTATCATACATGTTGACTTTTTTCTTATGCTGTGTTTTTAAGGGTAGCTTATTAAACTCTGTCTTACAGAAGAAGCTTCTCCTTCATCACTGATTTTTTACCACTTTTCTTGAAATTCACGTTTCCGTGATTTTTCATAGTCATTTGTTGACTTACGATCAGAAGTGGGCAGTTTCTTGCCTGGCTTCGCTCCAGCTACGTATTTAAGCATTATGCAGTCTATGCGCGTAGGGACTTACAACTTTGGAAATAAACACACAAACAAGATTACAAAGTAAAACGATGTTTATTCCGGAAATGCAAGCCGCGTACGTTGATAAGTTTACTTCAGCAGAAAACACATCAGCATGACGTGTGCCAATAGTAAATAACCAGTCTAAATTGTTCACCACGTGGCCTGTGTTACGACTCGAAAATGACCGTTGAATGTATGGACCAATCGGAACGCGTTTAAATCTCGTATTTTAGGCGAAGTTGAACGAAGTTCTGTCGGAAATCTTCGCAAAGTACTCACAAAATAATGACTTTTATCACACTTAAAAATGAAACAATATTGATACACGGAATTTCTACTGGCCCGACGGGCGTACAATATGGCAATTTTAATAGGCCAGAGCTATAATTTACACGCCCAGGCCAACGGGCGTGCGCTTATTTCGCAGACTGTTATTTAAATCCAATGCACAAATATTATAAATACAAAATACTTAATTTGTTTCAATTTTATATGTTGTAACACAGTTTATAGAAAAAAAAGCATTGGTTGGATTGCATTTGACAAAAAACACTATTTCATCTTTCATTTACATACTACATTTATTATCTTCACATCAAAATTATGCTACAAAGTCAAAATTATAACCCCAAACATCTGTTCACAACTTATTTTAAAATATGACAAAAGCAAATGACAATACAATATCATATAAAAAATATGGCAGTGAATTGTCTTGGGGGTGTATTGTCCAAGGAAATCAAATTCTGGAGTGAATTGACCAGTCGCCAAATTATCGATCGCTCCGCCCACATAGTCACGTGGTCTAGTGATTAGAAAACTCCGACAAGCAGATCGCAATTATAGCGGATTACGTGAGGGAAATTCTATATTTGTAATGATGTATTATGCTCTTTTCTATAAAATGAATTATTAAAGGGGCCTTTTCACAGATTTTGGCATTTTTTTTAACTTATTCATTAAATGCTTTATATTGATAAATGTAAACATTGGATCATAAAAGCTCCAGTAAAAAATCAAGAAAAAAATTAAAAAAAGGAAAAGAACATTGCCCGGAGCAGGTTTCGAACAAGTGACCCCTGGAGTCCTGCCAGAGTCCTGAAGTAAAAACGCTTTATCCTACTGAGCTATTCCGCTGAGTACACATTCTTGACGTATTTTATACCTTATATAAGCAATCTTCGTAGTTTCGCAAAATTTAACGACAAAAACAGAACTCTCCAAATTATTCAATCGTTTCGCGTTGCAACGCTTTATAATTTTTAGGTTTTAAAATCGTCAAAAGATGCATATAATGGCTATATTAGAGCATGGTTAATGTTCAGTATTACTGTTTCCTCACAAATATCATAACTAAAACGAAAACTTACGAATCTGAAACAACTTTTTTCAATTTTGTCAATTTACCAAAGCGTGAAAAGATCCCTTTAAAGCCGCACACTAACCTAAACTGCTTTGTTAAACGTTAAAACAATCATAAAAACTTCAGAGAGAAATGGCGTAATCAAAATAAATGAGTTAACTGCAGACTGACTATCAGAAACGTTTCTTATACATATTATATAGGGAGGTGATGAAAAATCCGTTGTAAAAATGAGCATTTATTTCATATTGATTTTGAACTTGTATTCAACCGTCTGACAGTGAACCCGGTGGCTATTCATATATAATTTTGAAAATATTTTTATTAAATGCAAATGACATATCCATATCATGATGGGTTTTTTGTTTATTAAAAATGTTTAGATCTTTGTTTTATTGTGTTATTTTTAAAAAGACACCGATTTTTTTTATTTGGATATAAATTAAATTTTGATTGTAACCATAATTTAATACAGGCCTAATTTCGTGGTTTCATTAACAGATAGTCTAATATGCATTTTATTTCATGTATGTTTAATGCGAACCTGTTACATTTCACTATCAAAAAATGAAATGTTGGTATTACGGTGCTGTTCACGAACATTCGAATTGAATACATTTAGCATATTATGCATTTGCTTATTTATAACAAGATGGCCCTTATATGTTAATTGCAATGTTCACATTTCTCCCCGTACCAATATATGTTGTATTAGAAATGTTGTTGTTGTATTATAAGCCGTACATTTTACACTTGAAGTCGCTTTAAGCTGGCTAATTTAAGCCGCGTTGAAATCACCTTTGTGTTGTTTTTACTTTAGTTAAAACAATATTTAAGTTAACAATTTATAATGATTTCCCTTGTTTATGATCCACAGAAAATAAATATATAATTGGAAATCATTTAAGTAATTAAATAGTTTTCTTTTCTTGTGTACAGTACCTAACAGTGCCTAAATGTTCCTTCATTCTGAGATCCACGCAACATACTGTTATTTATTAATCATCGACAATTACGCTGAGATTAATAAGCACGTGTGGCAATTATTATGTTGCCCAAACTGCTTAATAATATTGTGCATCAAACGGTATAACACGTTTTATAGAACACACACCTGGTGTGGTTAAACTATTTATTGTGTGTTGTTTTCTCATTACTCGTTCATATGTTCAAGAAATAAAGATAAAATAATAACCTTCTATAAAGTATGTATAGCACATACAATTTTGAATAATGATCGAACAGTAATGATCATGCATTTGATATAAAATCTGTGTAAACTCTTAAAAATTACGTCCATTCCATATGTACAACACGCTTTGTTTGTCGGACCAAATGGCGGCCAGATAAGCGTTGCTGAGGGGTGTGTGAAAAATCAATATCTGATTGGCTGACCGACAAAATGTGGGCGGAGTTGGCGACTGGTCAATTGTCCAGGGGATGAATTGTCTTGGGGGTGAATTGTCTGACACCCTTTCCCCCACCCACCTACTTTTTAATGAAAAATTGAGAAATTTACCCATTTCATGGCATGCAAAGTACATTCAAACAGAATGCAATTCTAGTTTTGGCTACATTACTCATTAATTTCAACCATGTTCTGTGCTTATTTACCTAGAAGTCTTTAGATTTTTCACAATTTACCTTCTAAGTTCTGTTCTGTTTCTGCAGCGTGAAATATTGACCTTCGCAAAAACCTCCTTTTTGGAGATCCAAAATATCCTTGCAAGGGAGCTGTCGCTAGTTTCAATTTTCAATGTTTTTTTTACAATATTTTGAGACATTCTTTCTTAAACCTAACACAAGAAATACCTTTTATAAATTCCTAATCGATTTTTAAAGACCATAGGTTACCCATACCCTAAAGATATGTAATTTTTCCCCCTTTCACTGATATGTGCTCGGTACGACTAAAGAGCGTATATTACTATATTCGCGAAAGGGGCGAATATTAACAGATATCGGCTGTTTTAAAATGGTTTTCTAACATTTTTGATATGGAAATTCTTCTATGAATATAATTCTTCCTGATGTATTTATTCTGTTAAGATCGAGTGAACATTTAAGTGGTTTTTCGTGACATTTGTGAAATGTCTATGTAGTCTTTGTAGAGCTCTTTTTCAGCGTTCATGTTTTGTTTTTGTTAATTATTTGTATTCTAATTTCTATTTAATTGTTATAAATTTTATATCAGCTGATATGTTTTACTTTTTTAATAAGCTATGACAGATTTTGAAATGTTCATACGTTAGTATGTTAAAGTGATATTATAGGAATATTACAGTTTATAGGTGTCTATCGCAACCGTTGTTTATTTTTGGTGTTTTCACTTCATATACACTTATATTTGTTAATGCAGCATCAACATACTACAACAATATCCCGGAAAGAGAAAAATAATGCATTTGAATATCAACCGTAGTTTCGTTTTGACAACTGACGACACACAAGATTTGATTTACGAAGTGAATCTAAATCTAGTTTTAGTGCAGATTCGTTCATACGACACAAATACACTATTTTGTTTTACGGATCATTTCGGCTTAGAGGACTGGGTGAGTCATGTAAAATATCGACTATAATATATACTTTTTATAAACAACTGGCAGAAAGATGAGTTGCAGATAATTCGTCAGTAACCACATTTAAACTAACTCTTTTGACCTGTTAATTATGTTCAGCTCAATTCAACAGTGAAACATGCCCATAATATCACTTTAATTGTTAATTTGGAATTGTAATAATAAACCATATGTCACCTAATCAGTCAAGAAAGTAACAATACCTGAAAACACCATATCCTATTTCCCACCCCTAAAATTACAATAAACAGATAATCTGTCAGTCATTCAGAGCTGATGAGGGTACTGATAATCGAGGGGTAGATAAGGCTATTACTGATAGGGGTTGCCTAGAAATAAGGCTGTAGTATGGAATACTTAAATAAATATTTTAATTTGTCATGCTTTACAATTTAATATTTAATTAATTAATGTAGAACTGTAACTCATGTTCAAATTTTAATAATGCTGGGCAATTTTATTAAATTATTAATTAAATACACATTTGATTCTGTAAAATTGTATTATGACTGATTATTATTTTATGATTATGTTTCAATACATGTAGGTATGATAATCATATATACTCGGTTTATATGATACTAAGCTATACGTATTTGTACTCACGTTAACATTATTGTTATACGTTTTTTAATTATAATTGTGTGCGCAATAAGTTTTCCATAGGTAACGGGATCTTCATTAATAGTTTTATGACAAATATTAAATTCTTAATAATTCATAGTTCTATCAGTCTTTATGTCCTATTCATTAAATTACAATATTAGTGTACATATTGTAAATCTTTGATAATGTGTGTAAATATTGAAATAAATCTTAAAATAAAAGTATATCGATGTATGTCTACTTGTGTACATATTGTACAGCTTTGATACTGTATGTAAATATTGAAATAAATATTAAAATAAAAGTATATAGATGAATGTCTACTTGTGTACATGATAAAGCTTTGACAATGTGTGTTTCAAATATTTTAATAAAAATAATGGTTTAAAAAATATATTTTAAAAAGTACGTTTACTGTCTGTTATAATGTGCCGATAATGTAACCTGGTGTAAACACAATTTGTAAAAAAATGTGTTATTTTGTGAAAATATTGCAATAAAAAGTATTGAACTAAACTCTGAAAGTATTTCTCATTTGTGTTTATGCATAAATAACTCATTCAGAACCCATCAACACATCAATAGTTTCACTACCGTGCGAGTTGACTTTTAGGTACGAGTTGACTTCCGTGCGAGTTGACCAAACAACGTGCGAGTTGACTACCGTGCGAGTTGACTTAGGTACGAGTTGACTGTAAACCTTGTATTGTGGAGTCGTCGTGGTTATTGTATAGCCTAAAAACAATGTTCATATTCGCGAACATGACTTTATAGTTCGAAACATGATAATGGCTAGAGAATTGCTCTATTTATGTTAACAGTCTTAATTGTATTTTAAATTAAACTGTAATTTGTTGATAAAAACATTGCAGAAAAAGCATCAATATTGCAAATATTCGATCATATTCGTTCGTTTCGTTCATATTCGCGAAAATGAGTCATATACGCATTATAGACGGACTCAAAATTTCGAGCAAAAAACCTCAAAAACTGTTAAAGGGGAATAAACAACACAATAATACAATTCCGAATGACAATAAGTATGTTTCCAATGTTATTGTCTTTCTGGATTGTATTTATCATCACAGAAATGGATAAAAGCAACGTTTGGATTATCAAAAGGTAAATGTAATATATTTTCGAGATAAGTCACTATATTATTTATACAGTCTTTCAAAATTATGGAACGTTTTAAATTCATCTTTCCAGAAATAGCAATATGTGGGTCTAATCTCTTTCAAAAAGACATTTTATTCAACGTAACGTACCGAGTTAAGAAAATTCAAAAATTATAAATTGATTTTGACACCTTAAAAAGAAAACATCAATTATTTAATAAAGTTTGGTGTCTTTTACTCTTTATACAATGGAATATATTGCAATGGGTATAAACTGTTTATTGAAGTCTGATCCCCCCCTCCCTTCTCTGGTCAAACTCCCATTGGAGTTCTTTATAAATTGGAATTAAACGGGGATCCCCCGTCAAACTCCCATTGGGGTTTAATTTAAATGGGGGATTGACGGGGTCCCCCTTGAAAACCCCGTTGGGGTTTAATGGATATGGGAGATGGACGGGATCCCCCGTCAAAACCCCACGGAAAAAGAAAATCTACAAACACTTTATTTTCTTATTAAAGTACATATTTCTTACAATTATAACTTAAACATGTGTATTTGTAAACATTGAAACAGAAAACAAAGCATAATATTTAAATTACATTTTTTGTAAAATATAGGTAAAATTCTCCCGTCTGGAAAAATCTCCCGTTGGAGAATTGCATTTCTTAACGGGGGAGCCAAAACCCCGTTGGGATCCAACGGGGGATGGCAACTTTATCATCAAATAACTCTACTTTCCAAAAACATTTGAACTCTTTTTTTTCAATTATATGTATGTACTCAATGCCCCCTACAAATATGCAAAATTTCATAACAATTGTTCAATAAATAAAAAAAATAAGTTTGCAAATAATCTGGATTTACAAACTTAATCTGGATACTGTTAGGGCCGGATTTAGCTGTTTTGGGGCCCAAGGCTGCACACGTTACGGGGGCCCCCTTCCCTCTTGTCCCCTTCTGTATATTGAAATTCATACTTGGTACTCTCAAAACAAGTTAAACAATGTATAACTATTTTATGAACTGAACTTAACACACATGTTACATGTGACAGATTCCAGCCTATATGTTTTTTTCTACGACACTTCAGCTTGACAAAGTCATTCATCAGCTGTGAGAAGACTAGTTCTTGGAGGACTTGACATTTAATAGACAGTAGCCCAAATGGTGTTCTTCAGAATTTTTTTGCACGCGTGATACTGATGAAAATGACCTCCCACCTTGACAGTTTATAACTGGAATTGTTAAGTATATTCGAACAGCGATGGCAACGTTTGGAAAAATTGTCTGTAGTTGCAGACTTCCATCTAACTTAAGTAATTCACTCATGTGGGTGATGGTTCTGTCCTTTTCCAAATAGCATAGTAAATCAAAGCGAACTAAACGATCCAGATGTTATAATGACCATACGGACAAGTCGTTTAATAAATAGAGAAACTAATGATTCAGAGTGGATATACAACACAGAAAGAAAATTGAAAGCATAGTAAATCAAAACGAACAAAACGGTTACAATTGGATATAAATCGGGAAAACGGTAAAATGACACAAACAACGTGTACTGCAATCCCGATAGAGTCGTTATGGCGTAATAAAGAAAGGTATATATTGGGAAACTGGCCAGATGTTGGGGGCCTCCTAAAAACCTGATTATGATTATCATACTATTCGTTGGTGAACGTTTGTCATTCTAATCTCGGCCGAAGTTAATGTCACTGTTATTAATTATAATACTAGAAAGATCACTAAAGTATAACGCGACAGCCATTTTTACGTTTAATGTTATTCAAGATTTTGTAACATGTTCTGTGGTCAGAGCTCTCTTGTTGCAGTTGTTTGATTTATAAAAACAATACCTGAGCTCCTATAAACGAGTAGATTTGCTACGCAATGGATACCTTTCGTAATTTACACAGCTCACACTTAAATATCTGTTAATCAAGGTTTTACAATCACACAACTGCACCTCATTTGTACATGATTTATTTGTGTACTTTGGCTCCTAATCGCATATCTAAGAAAATGGGATCGAGATCGCTATGCATTATCTCATGTGTGTACATGCATGAAAGGGTATTATGCTTCGCAATTACTAAGCTCTTGGAATAATATTGATGGTATTGTATTATACTTTCGCAATAACTCATCCGACGGGTACATATGTGCTGGTACGTCGAACTACTTTATTTAATTCATGTGAGCATTTATATGAAATTGCATTATAGAGTAGTAAGACACCATCTCATGTGACCATATGTAAATGAAAACAGGTTCTGCTATCAAAATAACTCATCTTAAATGTCCTTATCAATTAATTCGGGTTATCTTATTGAAGTAATGCATCACATCAGTTCATATTTATGACATTAGGTTGAAATAGTGCAATTACTCATCTGAAAGGGCATATGCGAAACTCGATGCTGCTATAGCAATTAACCCGTGTGTAGTATATCTTAGCTTTCCAATTCCGCTTCTGAAAAAAACATGTATTAGCGTAAGTAGACTTACACGCGATGTTATACGTTGTTTGCATTCCATGCTTTATAACGCCATGGACCTTAGCATATCCATATAAAAAAAATTCATCAAATACGAAACATATGTGTAATATATCAAATTAATATATACAATAAATATTATGCTGCACGTTATATTAACAACTCAGTTATTTGGCGATTCTACTTCTGTTAACACACCTTTTTTATTACAGACTTATTGAATTTTATTTTTACATCTTAAATATAGGTAAGCGACGTATGACTACCACGTCGCGATACATGTCGGCACTGGCTGTTGTTGACATTCTAGTATTATTGATACCGGCTGGTGACGTATCGTTGAAATTTGTGATGGATATGCGGCTAGAAGGTACTATACAATTCGCATTATTATCGTTTCGTTCTGCCCGGGAAGTCAATATCAACAAAAGATAATAATGATGTGCAATATATTTTGCTAAAAGTATCATGTGTCTTAAGTAGACATTTCATTTATTAACAAAAGATAACCCATGCTGTATACATATACTATGTCCCACTCACATAGTCTAGTTGCACTTTTGAGTTGCTTAAAACTCAAGCTTTATTACGTCTTTTACCATGAAACAGGAATATGCGGATTGCCAAGTAATCAGAGCGCTGGGTTGAACCTGATATGCCCAAGTGTTGATCGTAGTTAAGGTCAAGTAACGCTATTTTAGAATGTTAGAGACACGCTTCTCTTGATTATTTTGTACATTTATATGACTTTTACCAGACATAAACAACACAAAAACACTATGACATCGTTGTAGGTATCGTTGCCCATTTAATTAGTGTCATCTAACTTCAGTGGTCAACACCAATGTGAGTTCGATTCTTGTTTTATGTTTAACCCAAATGCGCAATACAATGGTACTTCTTTGAGGCGCTCGAACTCTGTATTTTCATCATCGACATAGCATCACTGTCTTCAAATACATTTGTTTTCGGTGTACACTGGCATATTGTTTGGAAGCAAATATACAACGTAATCATGTTAGTATGGTTTTAACGATAAATGCGATAAAGAAGACTACTCTGCTGCTGCTACTGATGATGATGATGATAATATCATTATTTTGCTGCCTATGATGATTACTTTGATAAAGGCGATAATTTTAATGATTTTAAATGTGTATGAATATTTTGAAGCGAATTATTATGATTATGAATATGTAATACCGTTCCTGACGGTGGTTTGGGCGCTGGCGGATATGATTATGCTGCTGCAGCTGCTGCTGCTTATAATGATGGTGATGATGATCATGATGATGGTGATGATGATGATAATGATCATGATAATGGCGATGATGATGCTAATGATGATGATTACAGGAAGCGATTTTTGTAGGCGAGTTGGCGAATGCTAGGCTTGTTGGAAAGCCAATAAATGATCACGAGAACCAAACAAGAAAAGCTAACACATTTCGTTACACTTTTAACATAGTATGCATATCTTATGTAATACATTCTTACGAAGATGCACTAAATACACTCTGTTATACATCGGATTGTTAATCTATACTGAATGTTTTTGAACACCACTGACGGATTTGTAGCTCAAATGCGAAGCACAAATGTCAAAATCTAAAGCCCAAGTCTCACTATTGCCGGTAGAGCCCCGGCCCATCCCGTTTTGCATACGCCGGTCGACCGGCAAGAACCGGGATGATTCGTAGATTTTTTTACGCGGTCACACTATTTCCCGGTGCCGCCCCGGATAAAGCCGGTAAACAACCCGGCAGAGTCCCGGTCAACCCCGGACTAGCTACGGTTTATCCCGGTTAAGCCGCGGCAGAGCCCCGTTTGTCGCCGGTAATGCCCATGTGGTGCCCCGGTGAAAGCCGGCAGCGTCCCGGCAGAGCCCCAGTATACCGTAACTCCATCGGCACTCACCGGGGCAATACCGACCCCGGAAGAGCTACGGCAACGCCCCGGTTTAACCCCGGTCGTCGCCGGTAATGCCCATGCGGAGCCCCGGTGAATGCCAGTGGCGTCCCGGCAGAGCGCCGGTTTACCGATGTACCGTAGCTATACCGTGACTCTTCCGGCATTCACCGGGGCTCCACCGGGGCAACACCGGCGACAACCGGGGCGTTGCCGTAGCTCTGCCGGGGTCTGTATGGGCCCCGGGGGAGCTACGGTGCCTTCCGGGTTGTTCCCGGTTCCGTCCCGGTTGTTGCCGGTGCCACGCCGGTCCTTCCCGGTCCTTCCCGGTGACTCCCGGTTCATCCCGGAGATGTGAAACATTTTAATACTCTCCCGGTGGCGCCCCGGTCGTTCCCGGTCGTCCCCGGTTCATCCCGGTCGTCCCCGGTGGAGACCGGTTCATCCCGGTAGAGCCCCAGTTCATCCCGGTAGATCCCGGATCACGCACCGGGGCTCCACCGGCATCACAGTGAGACTTGGCCTTAAGTAGGAACACAAAGGACTGGTTGAAACCTGGGCCTGGCTTATGCATATTGTAGCTACTGTGTGACTGGGGCTTACCTCATTATAAACGCGTAATCTCAGTATTTCACAATGAGTTTCATTCCCGACTTACAGCAGGATGAATGGCGCTTAAAAAGTCATTTCGTTACTACTGCTTTTTAAACATAATAACGCCAATATTACACTTATGATGACTTATTAAACAGAATACTCCCTCGCGCTGTGTCGTGCCTGGGGGTTCTGTTTTTATGCGCCGAGGGCGATCTCGGCATGGATATTGGTCGTCGCTACAGTCGAGCGAGCAATGGGGAGTGGATGCCACATCGCGATAGACTGACGTGTGGTCCCAACAAAGCCGTTATCATAATCGGTATTTGAATTTTAATTTCGAATTTTTGAAAAAAAAAGTGTTTATATTTTTACAAACTACTCCAACGTGTTTTTATATATAGTATCCAGAGCTAAAATATGAGTTTTTATTACAGTTATTGTTATTTCTTTGAATGAATAAAATATACGTATATTTGTTGTTTCAGCACTCGTTTGTGGGCTTGTCTCAGCTGCATATCTTCCATTCTTTCCTGGTTTCAAATTTGAAGAAAGCAAAGGTTGTTCTATGGGAAATTCGCTATTCTGGAAACATCACTTAATCTTTATAGAATTTGATTTTTGCATGTTTTTTATTGGACCGTTTAGCATTATCATTGTATGTAATATGTCAATTCTTATTAAAGTATTTAAAAGCAAACAATCAGTTCAAGCTTGTGGAAGGCAAACACCTGGTAATAAAGGAGGTCAAAACATGCTTAAAACAGTTACATGGCGAATTATTATCTTGAGCCTCACATTCTGCTTTTGCGTTGGCCCTGGGCAAATATTTACCTTCTTACCGAAACGTTGGTCTTGTCGTGGTCTGTTGTGGGAGAAGTTTTCTGGCTGATTTTGTATTTGAACATTGGGATGAATTTTATTCTATACTGTATGATAGGGTCAGGATTTAGGAAGGACTTGATGGCAATTTGTAAATGCAGAACTCGGATTTAGTATTATTGATTCGTTTTTCATCCATTCATGTACGGATACACAAAGCTAGAAAACGGCGTATGGTATAAGTATTTGTTATACGAAGAACAGAGTTAACGTCTACTTAGAACGACCTGTTTTTGCGTTTGTTAAGCAGATTATTTATTTATTGTTAAAACATATTTTAAAAAAGTCCCAAAATCCCTGTACAAAGCTAGAGTTAAATGAGAGTGAAATGATCAGGTTATCATTCACTTTGATTCTCCGCTCATTCACGTCTTAGAATGAAATAGCTGTTAAGCATAGTACTATCCTCGTCAGATCTTATTTTATAACAATACTGTTGATCAATAAATGGATATCAGACGCCCAATTGCAAAAGAAACAAAACAAGAAAGTATGATATTGACATTTCTTTGTTTATGTGAATTGTTTATACACCATAATACTATTGTGCATTTCTCGTCCTAAGCTACTTTAGTTGCTATAAGATATCATTTATTTATAACTGAATAATCTAAGCGCTATATTTCATCAACAAATTTCTTTTCTTGAAGCCAAAAGTGCAATACTATGCTCAAACTTGTATAAATAAAGGTGTTAATGTTATATTTAGTGCTAATAGCTATATCTTTACCGGTAATTTACATGTTTACGTTCTGTTTTTCCGGTTGAAAGTATAATACTATAATACTTACCGATTAACATATTCAGGGTGCAGAATCAACGGGGTTTTCACACGGGCTGAATAGAATGTAAACACACCGTTAAGAGCTTTAATTTTGCTAATATCTCAAGTTATTGAAGTTCATTTGCAAAAATCTAGTGCATAAAAAAGTTTTTCTTTCAGTTTGTGCCGATATCTTAAGGTATAAGAATAAATCCTTGAAAACGTCTGAAATCGGTTACAAAATTTCACGTTGCGTGAAGCACAACCAGACGTGACGTATACTCCCACATGCTGCATTGTCACAGACTATTTTGCATGCTGTCTTCACAAAACAAGAGAAGCTCATTTATGGCGATCCTTTGAACTAAGTGTGACCTTGACCTTAGAAATATCGACGTAATTCTTTCGCGCGACACACCGTCCAATGTTGGCGAACAAATGTGCCAAATGATTTAAAATCTCATAATGAACGACATAGTTATGGCCCGGACAAACTCATTTATGGTCTTTTTTACCTTTGAACTCAAAGTGTGACCTTGACCTTTGAGATATTGACGTAATTCTTTCGCGCGCCACACCGTCAAATGATGGTGAACAAATGTGCCAAATGATTTTAAAATCTCACAATGAACAACAAAGTTATGGCCCGGACAAGCTAATTTATGGCCATTTTTGACCTTTGAGCTCAAAGTGTGACCTTGACCTTGGAGATATCGACGTAATATTCTGCCCCACACACCGTTCAAGGATGGTAAACAAATGTGCCAAATGATTTTAAAATCTCACAATGAACAACATAGTTATGGCCCGGACAAGCTCATTTATGGCCATTTTTGACCTTTGAACTCAAAGTGTGACCTTGACCTTTGAGATATCGACGTAATTCTGTCGCGCGACACACCGTCAAATGATGGTGAACAAATGTGCCAAATGATTTTAAAACCTCACAATGAACAACATAGTAATGGCCCGGACAAGCTAATTTATGGCTAGTTTTGACATTTAAACTTAAAGTTTGACTCTGACATTGGAGATATCGACGTAATTCTTTAGCGCAACACACCGTCCAACGATGGTGAACAAATGTGCCAAATCATTTCAAAGTTATAGCCCGCACAAGCATTTACCTTGGAACTACAAGTGTAACATTGACCTTGGAGATATCAACGTCAATCTTTCGCGCGACACACCGTCCCATGATGGTGAACAAATGTATTAAGTCATTTTAAAATCTAACGATAAATGACATTGTTATGGTCCGGACAAACTCGCTGTTAAAGACACACTAAGTGACCCGTGACCTAGTTTTTGACCCGGCATGACCCATATTCAAACTTGACCTAGACATCATCAAGATACAACTTCTGACCAAGTTTGGTGAAGATCGGATGAAATTTTCGGGACAGACAGACAGACAGACCGACAACGTGACTCCTATATAGCCCCCATTACCAGTAATGGGGGTATAATAATTGATGTTTAACTCGATTGCATCGAGATCCAAATGCTTATAAAAACGCTCTTGATTTCGTTTCTTGGTAGAAACAGTACTAAGTGTATATGAAGAGATCTAAAGAACTCTCCCTCGGTGATGATCGAACCAATCACCTGCAGGGCGCTAAGCGCATTCAATATCGTCTACGCCTCGGTGACATTAGTTTGTTGTTTTGAATAGTGTTGAGTTTACTGAGCCTTGTTATTTTAACTTTCATCACAATGTATCATAATGAATTTAGGAAGAATTTGTTGTGTGGAGAACGTTTTATTTTGTGAATCAAATTTAACAGTCGTAAACAACATATACTCAATCAAAATGAATAGAAACATAGGTATTATGAGAGTAAAATGTTGTTCGAGGATTGATAGAAAATTAGGGCAAAAGTAAAACAGAATATTGTCATTTAATGTTAAGATTTGGCACATTCTACAAATATCTTATTAATTTGTTTTCATATTTATGAGTTATGTTTTTAAAGAGATATGTTTTTCTTTAGTTATATTTTATTAGTCTTTAAAATTGTACAAAATCGTAATATTACCAAAATTTTAATGAAAGCTAAAAACCATTCAAATTTAATATTGACATTACGTTTTATTGCGAATTGAGAAGCAATAAAGCTGCCTTTTAAGAGAGCTGCTCACAACATTAAATCGCTTTTTATGGGCAATAAACAAGTCGGTACATCAATCGACTATGGCGGGGATACCGTATTTTACAGTTGAATGCATATAACATAAAACATAAAAGATGTTTTGAAAATGTCTCTCTCATAAAACCGATACCTTGGGTTGAGAGAAAAAAACAATGTTAAGAAGTTGCACGCACACCTTGCCGATATAATTGTTTACAGAAGATTGCATCCCAAATACAAACTTTGCAAATAAATCGGATGATTAATAACTTGCATGCAATGCATTTAGGCGGAACAAGCACATACAAGCTATTAAAAATCTTGCGTGCCATCAAAAACTCATAAGTCCATAGATCGAAAAAAAGTCTGGTTTGGGAATTTTGGTAACAGAAACATGGTTTCTGTACGTTAGTAAATTGATACACTAGAATTTTTTGTACTATTTACACGTTTGCGTTACGAATGTATACGTCACGTGACTTTATCAGCGTGGTAGTGAGTTGCTTACTTTACAAGCACGACGAAGCCAACAGTCTGGAAATCAATTTTTAGGGACCTTTGGATACAGAAATCGTGACAATCTACTTAATATGCAATTACAAGGATATACTTTCTATGAGACAATTGACAATTTGATAATTACAACCGCGCAAGTTTGTGTTTAGACGGCAAGTAACTGTAGCAGTTTACTACAAGCACGAGGGTTACAATAGAAATAGATTACACTGTTTAGGTCACGAAAATGCTGCGAATTTGAAAATTCTGATCGTGTAGGCGAGGTTATACTCCACAGCGATTTGTTCTGTAGCACCCAACGATGTAACGCATATTCTCATATATTAATTAACAATGGACGTTTGTCACCTGTTTTAATACAATTGTGTTGCTTTTTCTGTACTGTTAAGTAAATTATTTATTATTAGTGATTTCAATACTGTCCTGAAACCATTATTAGATAACAAAAAGGGAACCCCTTATACTCATCCTAAAAAAATAGAAACATTTTGAATAACATGTTGAATTGAACACTACAATATGATAGACATCTGGCGTACAGTAAATCCAAACGAAAGCAAATTCACCTGGCACTCAAACACAAAACCAACAATATTTTGTAGATTTGACTATTTTATAATATTTGAGTCACTTTGAAACATAATTGACACATGTAGCATTAAACCAGGATTCAACCAATGCGAAAGACGCAAAAATCTTGTCGGACACGAGGTCCGATAACTTTTAAAATTTGTCGGACCTCGCCAGATTTTATCGGACCTCGTTTTTCGTCCGTGCCGAGACAAGTATGTTTCGCCGTTTTATTAAAAGTTGTTAAATTTTAAATGCCGCTCACTTTCCAGCCATATCATGATATCAGTAAGAAAGTGATTAGCGTTTATTTTGTATTAATATTAGTTTCATATCTCGACTTGACTCGCTACGAATTTTATTCGCGGGAGCTGTAATTTTGTGATCCAGCTAAGAAATTCCGTAGCAAGTAAAGTCGATATATAGAGCGAATATTAGTACGAATTAAACGCTAATCACTTTCTTGCTGATATGGCTGAGAAGTGAGCGGCATACACAAATTACAAAAAGTAATAAAGGGTATAACACGGCAAAAATTGCTTGTCTCGGCATCAAAAAGTTATCCACGTTTTCGCGATCGTTGACACAGCCACTTCTACTTCTTCATCAAATCTTGACACGGGACAGGCAACGGTCGTGTGGTTCCCCGCTTTCTATTTACGATCATCACAATGCTCGAAACCAGTAAAATTTAATTCAACCATGATGTCATTGATGCGTCGCCTACGTCACGAAACAATGTGCAATATTTAACTGGTTCTAAGAATCGCGCTTGGAGTTTGTTACGTCACCAGCAAAGACAGCCAGTTCGACTGGTTGGAAAATTGATTTTAAAGTTAAATAATCTATCGAAGTAAATAAACATGAATTAGACCTTTTTTTAATATTCCTAGTTTCGTGTTCATTTTTAATCAAAGTTTTACATATTGTTTTTTTTTTTTTCTTGTCGGACACGAGGTCCGACAATTTGGGAAATATTATCGGACCTCGTCGAATTTTATCGGATTTGTCCGAGGTCCGATGTCTTTCGCATTGGTTGCCAGGATTCATGACCACTCTCTAGTTGAACTTAAACTGCACAAAATAAAACCTGAAAGAGGCCCAGGATACTTTAAAATTAATAACAGCATCTTATTAGATACAAAATATCAAACACAAATAAAACAGGAAATATTAAACACATTTCATACGTAACACAACAATTGAAACACTGTAAATCAAGAGGAAAACATATTGTGTGACGGATTACTTAATGAATATGAATGTCGACTAGCACTAAAAGAAATGCAAAATAACAAAAGTCCAGGATCTGATGGCATCACAATCGAATTTTATAAAATATTCTGGAATGATATTAAAACACATTTAATTAATTCACTGAACTATTCATTTAACAACGAAAACTTAACTAAGCTACAAAAAATAAGGTTAATTGCGCATTCCAAAATCTGGAAAAAAAAATGAAATCCTTGTCAAACTTGCGCCCGATTAGTTTACTGAACAATGATTATAAAATTGCCACTAAAAGATTATCAAACATAATTAAAAAATATTGCCATCATTTCATTTCAAGATCTCAATCTGGCTTCATTAAAGGACGTTAAGGGCGAAAATGTGCGTCTGATACAAGAATGCATAAATTTCAACCAACCAAACAAGTCTGGCCTAATTTTCTTTGCAGACTTCGAAAATACATTTGATTCACTAGAACATTCGTTTATGTTCTCTTGCTTACCAAATATGCATTTCGGTGAAAGTCTAATAAAATGGGTTAAACTATTTTTAGCAGATTTAACATCGTGCGAGGAGTAAGACAAGGATGTCCACTTTCATCCTCGCTATTTATTATATGCATCGAGTATCTATCACACTATATCCAATCAAATAAACATATAAAGGGAATATCGCTAGAGCCTGACGAGGAAATTAAACATTCCCTATTTTCTGACGATGCAACTTATTATTTTTAAAATGACAGTAGTGACTCATTTAATAATCTTATAGAATCGCTAATCATTTTTGGAATGGCATCGGGTCTTAAACTAAACAAAAGTAAATGCACTGTGCTACGAGTAGGTAAATTTAAACAAAGTAATATTCATCTTAAAAAGGAAAAAAAAATCAACTGGACATCAGATTACGCAACAACGTTATGAATAACCTTTACAAACAATGAAGATAAAACAATTCTAAAAACATATTGCCGAAATTACAAACATTTAAAAATGGTTCAAAATCATGGCAGCATCGTAAACTAACAATAATCGGGAAAACACCGTGTTGACAACGTTTGCGCTCCCCAAATAAATGTACACACTAACAGTTCCCCCAAACCCACCAATTGATATTATTGAAGATATAAAATCAGAAATAGTTAATTTCATATGGGACGGTAAACCTGATAGAATTAAGCGAACTCAATTAATTCAACCAGAAGAACATGGATGTATCAGACTTACGGACATATATCCATTCCTGAATGCAATCAAATGCAGTTGGGTTAAAATATATATTTAGATAAAACCAATACGAGTACATGGAAATTATTCTACCAGAAAATTCTAAAAACATATGGTGACTCCTTTCATTTTGAATGTTATATCGACAATAATATCTTAGATGTAATATCAACAAAAATCATATTTCTATCGCATGTTCTATCGGCATGGTGTAAAGTTACTCATAATAAAGAAACCAAAATAAACAGTAAAATCAATTTATGGAACAATTAAGATATAACTACTAACAATAAAACGCTTTTCTATAAACATTGTTTGAACAAAACATAAAATATGTAGATCAAGTGTACGACTACAGAATAAACTACTTCTATTCTTTTGAAAACTTATGCTACATATACGGAATACCTACAAGTAATTTCCTGATGTACTACACATTGATCAAAAGTATACCCATACATATTAAAGCTGCTACCAATACAAATAACACACCATGTACTCAAAAAACATTCGTGGAAAACATAACTGCAAACCAAAACAAAACGAACAAAATAGTTTATACGCTTCAAAATAAAAACCCTGTCGAAAACTCCAGAGCTCAAACTAAATGGCAAAACCTTCTTTGAGAAAAAGAATTTGATTGTAAACAAATATCTGTCATGCCATTTAAATCAACTACGGATAGCATACTGATAAATTTCCAATATAAATACATCCAAAGAATCATAGCTACAAATAAATATCTTTTTAAGTGCAACCAATCCAACACAAATCTATGTGATATGTGTAGTGAACATATTGAAACAATAGAACACCTTTTTTGGAAGTGTAAACATATTCAATCTCTATGTAACCAATTGACAACCTTTCTAGAGCAACAACAATTAAATGTAAAACTATCTCTCTAAGACATCAGTTTGGGGGTTAATACCTTCAAAATACAAGAGGTTTATAACGCTGTGAATTACATAATTATATTAATGAAATGTTTTATATTCAGCATGAAATACAGAAAACAAATATATACAATGAACTGTTTTATCAATTATTTAAAACTGAAGATTTAAATATAAATAGAAATAGCCCTAAACAATGATACACTTCATATATTTGAACAAAAATGGAAACACATTAAACTTTGATAAGCAACTCCAGTATGCTTTTTACCCACTTTATGCAACTCATCCTTATTCATAATTATTCTGTTGTTTTACATTCTTAAAAATCACCAAACGACCAAAGAAAACAATACATATTAACCTTTTTTAAATAAAAAAAAAACCCGCAGGGTCAAAAAAGTATATATCAGCATATCTTGTATAACATGTTTGAACATTATTGCTGCTACATGGTATCACTTTGTTTTATGATCATATACATGTATACATTGTATGTCTTATATTGAATAAAAAAAAACACACACTAAAGAAATAAAAAAGTATATTATTCCGTTTGTCGATGTTCTTCACTTTTCTGCCCTTTAGATGCTTTCCCGCAACATCAATACGATAGTCATATAGAATGATTATAACTATTATAGTTGCGATGTTATTAAAAAGCAATGCATGCCACGCTTAAATTTTAGATTTGTCGTTAATATTTCAACAGTTCATATCCAATGCCCCGATAAGTTAAAATAGGAAGCCTATACGTTTAAGATTAATATAACAGCTTTTACATTCACTCTCTGTCTCTGTCTCTGTCTCTGTCTCTATCTCTCTCTCTCTCTCTCTCTCTCTCTCTCTCTCTCTCTCTGTCTCTCTTCTCTGTCTCTGTCTCTCTATTCTCTGTCTCTGTCCTGTGTCTGTCTCTGTCTCCTCTCTCGCTCTTCTCTCTCTCTCTCTCTCTCTCTCTACTCTCTTCTCTCTCTCTCTCTCTTCTCGCTGTCTCTCTCTCTCTCTGTCTCTCTCTCTCTAGCTCTTCTGTCTCTCTGTCCTCTCTGTCTGTCTCTCTCTCTCTCTGTCTCTCGCGGTCTCTCGCCTGTCTCTCTCTTCTAGTCCTCTCTCTTCTCTCTGTCTCTCTCTGTCTCTCTTCTCACTCTCTCTCTCTGTCTCTCTCTCTCTCTCCTCTCTCTCTCTCAGCCGCTCTCTCTCTCTCTACCTCTCTCTCTCTCTCTTCTCTTCTCTCTCTCTTCTCTCTCTCTCGTCTCTCTCTCTGTCTCTCTCTCTGTCTCTCTCTGTCTATTGAACCAACAACGTAACGTTGAAATCACTCGATATCCGTTGGTGCAGTGCAAGGTTTTGAGTACACGTATTCCTGCATACTCAGGTATGATTTACGGTATTTTTCAACATTGTTTAACATTTCACAAAGCTTGCAATAACACTTGCAGTGTTCAAGCTGAGGTTGCGTTGACACGTACATGTCTTTTCTGCGAAGAATGGCTGTATATTCACCTTTATCGTTACCCAATCTTATTAGAAATTCCGCTAACTTCTTAGCATTACCAAAGTCAGCTGCATTTATAAACGTGCCTGGTGGGAAATCCTTCGTGTAGTTATTTCCTCCACGCACAACCAAAATTGTATCCGAATTAAATCTCTCGAATGACTTCATCGGTAACATAATCCTGTCAGATAGAGTTTTCAAACGCCAAATAAAACTTTGACTGATTAAGTACTTTATTGATCGCTTGATGGTCGTTTTTCGGAAGCGAACGTTTGCCATCACCGCATGATCCATAGATGTCAATTTGTAATCCATACTTCTTCATCTGTTCAACATACAAGTCGCGCCGTGATTGGACGTGACAATGGCTAACAAACCACGAAATTAATACCGTTTTTCCTTCAAATATTGAACTGTAGTTCTTCTTGTCCGGTATGGAACTGCTATTATCCCGAGGTTCTATTGTCCCATAAGGGTAGAAAATATCGGCATCTCTGTGATACATCATGGACCAGTTCATAGCATATGCCCATTCTGGCCCAAAATTGATTCCGTATAGTGTCTGGGGCTCGAGGTTGAAGAATATCTACCAATAAATGAATGCAAATGTGCAAAGATGCATCGATAGTTTAATACACATATATGCTATAATGTGAATATAATATATTATCAATAGTAATGATAAATAAATAAATAATAGTAAACACAATGAATTAATTAACCGCACGGCCATAACAAACAACGATTTGCTTATTGAACCGCACTCAAGTACATTACATGAAAGCTGCTGATATTGGCAAATGAAATTCAGGTTGTTTACGGAGGACTACACATACACATATCCGTCCACTGCATTTCTAAAGCACTCATCTTCATCGAAAAATGTGCATCTTGCGAGTAGTTTTTTATGGTGTGCAACTCTACGAGGCGGTATACTAATTTAACATAATAGGTGATTCTCTTTATACACATGGTGGAGTAGATGAATGGATAAAGTATAAAACGTAAGAGTTTCAATGAACAAATAAGATTTTTAATTTCTTATCGTAGATGTAATGCTATGAAATGGAAACATAAATATGGCAAATTGTCTACCCATCATTTCAAAAGAATACTGCTCAAAATAGTAAAAGTGCACCAAGGTCAACGGTGAGCAACGACTCTGAAGAAGAGCTAAAGCGCAAACGAAGAGCGTCCAGTGTAAGTGACTCAATTATACACGAGGCATTAACGAATGAAAAAAGTAAACAAAGAAAAAGAAGAAATTGAAACAGAGACGAATTGATAATAAGTGTGGGAAACATGAATTTGAAACAGAGGACATTATAGATGAAGCTTAAAAGATTATCATACTTAATAAAAAGCATGAGAAACTGGGTGAGATGATTAACATATTGAATAAAAAGTTAGAAAACTTCATCATGAAAGGGAACGGGTCGATCAGAAACGAAATAAGAGAATTGTTAACAGAAATAAAGACCATGTCCTTAAATCCGTCACACATAAGGTACATGTAATTGAAAGTCATCTTTTTGAAAACGATTAATCTGTCGAAAAACTTATAACCGACATTATCACCCTGAAGGGAGAATGGAACAGCCAGAAAAGCATAAACAAAGCAATTACACTATAATTGAAGACAATAAATAAAAAGAGAAAAAACTTTGAAAATAATATATTCCTGAGCCAATGCTATTAAAATCCAAGGCATACACGATACTAACTCGCGATAATCGGCCAGAGAATCAGCTTAAAAATATATTAATATACATTAAGTTATCATCATGTGCACTGTCATCATGGCAGTAGACATCGCCAATAGATTACAAAACAAGAACAATACTACCAGTTACATTATAGTTAGACTAGTTAGCCGATAGACCATTAGGCATATATAAGAAACAAGGAAGAAACGCACAGGAAAACTATAATACTGTATTGCCAAGTACATTGAACATGTAAATCTATTTTATACAGCAATGATACCAAATTTATTTACAAAAAATGCACGTGGGGACTATTCTTACGCAACACGTATTCAACTCAATATAGCTGCCTTATTTGAGAACTGATTTTGTTGAAATTGGACTCAGACTAGTGCAACACATATCTAATATTTTGTGTTAATTTCATTGAAATTTATCAACATTACAATATGAAACAAAACGACTTAAACATAACACTGAAAGAGTAAAATTTTCAAAGACGTTCATCGTAAAATAAAAATGTGAAAAGTAAAACGCATTAAGTTACTCATCTTGATGATCGACCGGCTTGCAACATTGCACTCATGAATATTTATACGAGCAAGATTGTTTTTTTAATTAAGTTTATGTTTTCCCGGTGTAAAATCCCACCGAGAATGATGATTTTTAAATTAAATTGGAATAAGTATATAGCGTTCTACTACACTTTATGACTTTTCGAACGCAGAATTATTCAAACTTAAATATCTCAGTTATTAGCAAATAATCGGATTTACAATTCGGGTTTATATCATAAAATGTTATTAACATTTTCTCTCTGACGGGCGTTACATAAAAACCAAAGTAAGTTATAAGGATCTTTTACACCCATTATTGCTGCTTCTTCCTGTATTTGCACGGTGATGATATGAACTATTAACCATAGGATGTTATATTCTGAAATATGTTTCTATAAAGAAGGCATATATTTGACAATTGTTCGTAATTTCATTTCATCGTTCCTCGAAATGTTTTAACTCTGTTGCTCTGGTATCCTACCATTTAGAAATTAAATGGTAATACAATTGAATGCATTTTAATTCCCTTTTTTATTGTTTAATTTGAGTTGCAATGCTATGAGGTTAAAAAAATTTGACGCTTATTATGTATAATGAATATTGCTGGGCAAATTGTGAGGTTGAGCTCTCTAAAACCGGTTTAAACCCAAAATATTATGCATTGCCCGTTCCAAGGCGTGACCCACGCGTTATTCTTCTAAATGTGTATGTTGTTTCATATTGTGCTGTTTCGTACTGTTTTGGCAATTTGTCACTTGCCTTATATTAAGGACCAACTAATTGTTTATAATGAGAATGCAATACTGCTCCAGCAGCTGGATTTTCATTTCTTAATATTGTTCATGTTATCATTTGATTCAGTGTGTGCAAGCAAACGGTTCAAACTATTCATCCGTGACGATCTGATGCTTCAGCAAGTGAGGAACGTAGTCTGTCATATGCCGATCGCACTGTTGCGCACCTGAAATTTTATACGAGACATATTGATTTTAAATTAATTTTGTTTTGCTGGTGTATAAACACATTTCACATGAAGAAATGGAATAATATTTTAATCATATCGCGTTTCACCGTTTTCACCTGCAAAATGATGAAACCATAGGGAGCAATCTTATGGTAGGACGCTATCTTAGGGATCGAGAGGCCCCGGGTTCGAATCCCGCCCTGACCACTAGAATTTCCTTGAGCAAAAAATGTATCCCACATATGCTCCTCTCCACCCAGGTGTATAAATGGGTACCTGTGAGGGAAATAAGCCAATGTGCCGTGGCTGCATACTGCACCAAGATGTAAACGGACGACTTATGACCCAGTGATCAGGGAACAAATGTAAAGCGCCTTTGAACGCACATATCGAGTATGAAAAGGGCGCTATATCAATGTGGTATTAAAAACACCTTCCCCACGTGCGAGAGCGCCTATTGTCACGGATGAATGGTTTTATCGTAATATTGTACAGAATATAGTCAAATGATCACATGCAAAATTTTAAATCAGAAACTTGACTCATTACTGAGATATTCAAGTTTGAAAAGTGTAGCGTTTGGAGTTTATCCAAGTGTATTGCTGTAATCTATGAAATGGCTACCATGTTACTATTAATCTCGCTATTACTATTGTGAACACACTTCCACTATTTATACAATCTGAAATAATACAAATTTAAAATTACAATATATGCGATATACACAATTAGCATATGGCTGATTATGTTTATTCAAATAAAAACGATTAAACATGGGTATGTTTAAAAGAATCTGTGTCACACACAATTCAATAACCTTTTTGAATACCAAATAACAAAATGTTTATTTTGTTCTAATGTTACGCCTCCTTAACAATTCCTTTAACAAGGAAATAAGAAAATAAATCCAATGTAGATAAGTGGTCATAACAGCCAACGTAGATTATTGCATTTCGCTTCGACAAGGAAATGATGCGACTACCCTAGTATGTGGATTATACAGTTAAAATATATATGTGTACCTGAATAGCGTTTTCAAGAATTTTAATTAAGGTCTCTATATAATATGTACTGATGTTACTTCTCTACGTCGTATTAATTAAATTGGTACATGTATATCGTGCTAAATATCGTCGTTATAGTAAATTAGTATTATGGTCATTGACTGTGTTATTATAATCATTGCATTAGTGATATGTAACATGAACAATCAACAGTTATATTCCAACACTAAAAGCCTTACACTTAAAACCTTACACATTAAATTTTTTACATATGTGTTGAAATGATGTGCTTAAATTATGATAAGAACACACACTTTTACGTATGTGCCTGTTTTAAATAACGTATCTATATGACATGTACGGGTATCGTTATTAACGAAATATTTTTCATTAGGTCAGTTATATGTTACATAGACCATGTCATGTATACATAATACAATACATTAATTCTACCCATTACCGTTAAAATAATGTTTGCTCTATTTCGGTATTTTTATTTTATCACAACATAGTTTTTTTTAATTAAGGTATCTATATGACATGCATCTTTATTATTGCTATTTGTCGTATTATGAAAAAGCGCATTTGTAATTCATTTTTGATACCATCGTCATAGTATTTATTGATTTTATAGTAAGAAATACAAAAGGATAAAGATAAGAATGTGATACTAATATTTTTGATTTTGTCAACCATTCTTCAATAATTAAGAGTACTATATCGCATCGACAATTTATATTAAAACAGATAAATAGAAATATTAAATTCTAGCAATATTGTGTATAAAACTGTTTGATTTTTTATGTTTTTGTTTTAATTGAGGTAGCTATATGGCATGTATGGATACCTATATTTATGCTCTTTGTCATATCTAGCAAACATGTTCTTGTATCTCAGTTTTAAAATAATCAATATAGTCTATGGTTCTATTATAATCAGTTCAATAACATGTAAACATTTTAATTATTAAATGAAATAGGTAATATTAAAATCATTATTTTTCCATCCATATATTTACAATTATTCTCACTGAACTCTTGAAAAACATCATTGTATTTAAGAAAATATATACACATAAATCATTATGTATATGTCGGTAATATGTTTTATATGTCGTGTTTTATATGTTTGACATTAATCTTTTTCGGACCAATGCAGACGAATATATTATATAATTTCGAATTATTTCGTAAAAAGCAACTCAACGAATCATTTCAACTAATCGATTATAGTGTTAGTTGTTACTATGTCTACTCCTGCTATGTGTACACAAAGTTTGTAATATGTGAACTACTTACTCCCTTCTTTTCTTACATCCATAAGGTCAAACAAACAATTCACTACACTATCATAAAACGGTCAAAGGCAATGTAATGGCTTATTTTTAGTGGGCGGAGGAACATAACTAAATATTCGCAAATGCAGTTTAAATGTAAAAGGCCTCTCCTTAAATAACGTCAGCATGTGTTCAAATGGTTATATAAAAAATCTGATAGTATCCTTCCGCCAATAAACTCATTTTACAAAGATATAAAATAAGTGGCAATAAAAATGAAAACAATTGGATTGCGAACTGTCTTCAAGCGGGTACTCAAACTCGAAAGGCGTTTGGATCATTATCAAGTCAAAATTGCGCTACGAGGTAATATGACATATATAATCAACATTGTGATGTATTCAATTTTTGAGAATCAAAATCCTAAATATCAACATCATTCTTATTAATATATATTGTCAAAACAAAGACTTTATTTTTTTTATTGGAGTACACCCATTAACATGTTATTATTGGTGGAGTCTTTTTCACGGTTATTGACTTTAAAATATACACAAACAATGGTAAAATAGATACAAACTTAAAATGTTACAACATTGTCAATGCAATTATAAAACACCACGACGTTCATGGCATTTTTAAATGCGCAAATCCTACCAATAAACAAAACCCATGAAACGTAACTATGAACACCAATATTTTTTGTAAACGTTTGTAGACGGTCTTATGGCATGTTAATACAATTTAATAGGCATGCATTCGGTCGTTCATTTCGTAGCTGAGTTACGTCTATAACAGACAAGTTTCACAATACTGCTGTTGTTTCTATTTTTTGTTATCACGTGACGCGTTGAATTTCAGAGCGAGGCTAAACGTGTAACAATCGTTAGCGGAGAATATTGATTTTTACATTCGGGATTTTCAAAAGCTCTTACACTGGTTACAATGACGTCAATCATATGCATACATGCATGTGTTTAGTCAATATTTAAAACTTCTGTCACAATCATTTGAATGCTGCATTCCGATTGGATAGTTTGTTCACGTGACCGGTTTTAAATTTTCCGATGAACCCACTTCGTATGCAATTTTAAACATAAACATTCATGGCGCTACTTTCTGGTCATAAACAAGTTGCCAAAATGACGTTATGTTTTTCGCGAAACATAATGGCGTTGTTTTATATCGGTCAACAGTTAAATGGCGTTATATTTAATGCGCGAACTTCAACGATATACCCGTTTGACTAAGATGAAACCACAACTGAAAATAGATTCATAGGCTAGATTAAAAAGGATGTTTATAACCCTTACCACGATAGAACTTCAGCTTTTAGATCATTTTGTGGCGTAATTTTGCCGACAGTTCATAAAGCGATGAAATGCAGAAAAATGTTATTTAATTCTTAAATAAATTTATAAATAAATAATTATAACACCTAAATAATAGTTCAATGACATATGTTTTAGTACCATTCGTGTATATTTATAAATTTTATTTCATTTTTATAAACATACACGTAACCAATGGCCATGAGGTTTAAGGAGGTCTGAAGACTTAACATCGACAATTAAACAAAACAAAGATATAACTAGGCCGTATAATACAACACATGGCATTAAATAACTATAACTCTCAAAGGTATGTGTACATGTATGTTTGCGCGCGATATTGTTAATGACCTATCGAACGTTTAAAAGGTGAGTTGAATAACCATAAGACAAAGCACTATAAAAGACGAAGTACAAAAATGTGTTACATCCGGGCATCGGCTCGTACAATTATAGGCAATACATAAACTGTGAACATCATATGTACATGGATATATAGTAATGGGCCACTTCCTCGAATTCATCCCCATCATGAAACTTTAAACGAACGAACACGGTCGGCCTGTGCTTTGCTTCAAGGATCGCACGTAGGCTAAGAAACACATGTCTAAGTAAACAGTACGGTGGAAATGCAGTAAAAGTCACCCCGATTTCCGCAATGTTTCGCAAATTACAGATATCCGTGTTTGTCGATATATTTGCAAACGTTTTAACGTTGTCATTCTAATGCTCATGAAAAGCTTAAACCTGAATAAAAATATGATACAAATATGAAATGTAGCACACAATTTAATTATGACATACTACGAATTCCGTTTAAAATTTACCAGAGTGTAATATTCATTTGGATATAATGTGATAATTATGACCAGGACAGCAATACTTTAAGAACAAAATGTCCGGGATGTCAAAACAATGTAGGAACCATTTCCCGGATTGCAAAAATAACGTAGAAATGAACGTCCATCTGTGTCAAAAGTAGCGAAGGAACGAATGTCCGTCATTCCCTTCATAACTATGATTTAAATGGCTTATATCTTTAAAGCATTAAGTTTCTTACAATATGTAAGGACAACTTACTTCAATTTAAGCATTGGGCGTTAAATTAGTGATATAAATGCCTAAGCATTACTACTACCAGAAGAAAACAAGTCTGCATGGTGGTATCATCAATTGTGATTAATGACCAGACATCTGCTTCCCGCGGCTTATGAAAACTTGTTATTTGATATGTGTAGGCATAGTATATGATCAGAACGAGATAATCGGTGTGTGTTGGACACAGAGGCAATAAAACCACATATCTATCAATAAACAAGATTATGGATCGATCTTTGATTAAACACCGCGATACAAATACTCAAACGCAGAGCGTCAAAATCTGCGCAAACAGTTAAATGAAACAAGTACTTCACCCAAGAACATCTATTTAATGCATTCACAAATTAAATTGGGACATACATTACTGCTAATTCTTACAATCTCATCTTGTGTTGAAAATATCATTACGTCGCAGAATCTTAAAATGATTGAATGGTTGAAATCAAATGCGGCGTTGCGTGGAACTATTAAAAATAGATACACGTTCAGCCTCGTTCTGAAATTCTGCGAGTCACCTGACGTCGCCCTTTTTTCAATTATGGCTGATTATGAAAATGGTCTATTAGGAGATACAATATGTTCTGGCTATCTGGCCTTTTGGTGTCTGTTTCCATTTCTATTTAAGTAGACACTATATTGAACGTTATGCAAAACAAATATATAGAATACATGGTCGGTGCCGAAATGGAGAAAGTTTATTCGTTGTGACTTAGCGAAAAAAAATAGGGCGAGCTTTAGCTTTCTCCATCTCGGCACCATACACCTATTATAGTTATCCTGCGTCATGCCGTTGACACATTTTGTCAAATACAAATGATTAATTGACATAACGATACAATTATTCTTGTCGAGTCTCCTACATGTACACACCATCTCAGACGACCGAATAACTACCGATTGTGTCACGTAAAACATAGTTCCACTTTAAACTGTTTCTCTTGCTATTAAAAATATGAGAAGAAATAAAAAACGAATCGAGAGTTTGATATATTTCTTGGTTTTCTTGGCAGCAGCAAAACAAAAAACACTAAATTGTATTTACCTTAATGACAACTTTAATACATTGCGTATAACAGTCAATTTACAATGATAATTATACAAATCCGTTTTCTGTTCTTCCATCCCTGTGTCAAATTTTTTTTTCTGTTTTCCGTTCCTATTATCATAATGCATTTTAAACCACAATATTATTTTGACAGCGTTTGTATCGAAGGCACACTACTCTGACCCAAAACCCGATTTACGAAATCGTAATCCTTCCGTAGCGAATATTTGTATTCATATCGAAGTTAACAATTATGAATGAGAAACACAAAATCCGAAATACGTTTACGATTTGTTCGATGCGTGAAAAATATAACAAAATACTGTTACAACCACCATGTCAAAATTGTTTTCCCTAAATTCCTGACAGAAACTAGATAGAATGTTTCGTCTGAGAAATGACGTCACACTAGATACGTCATAAATTGCATAATCAAGTAAATGAAAATGATAAATAAGGAAAGCTGGTTCTGTATATTTTAGAGAAGAAAAACAAGGATGATATGTAATATAACGATAACATGTATGATGCGTTCCAATAAATTTCGATGGTCAAATATTAGAACATATTTATCGTCACATCGTGCGTAAGAATACACTACTTCCTGTTGTCTGCAACAGAGGCAGGATAAAAATTAATACTTTCCTAAGTAACATATCTGAGACACTATGTGACAAAACTATACAGCTGGATGCTTACACCGCATGTTGGACAATTGTTTTCAAATGCAATATATATCGAACAGATGTTAAAAAACTCAGAGTCCCGTCAATATTTTTGCAATAGATTTAAGAAACCTGGTCTAAAGCAAAATATGACGAAAATATAGATACAATTTCCAAACAAATAATATTGAAAAATTTGCAAATGCAATTTAACAATCAAAGGTTATATTTTAAAGAATGGCATAACAGAGGTATACAATTTATAGAGCATTTTACGATTTAAAAAAAAATTAATTCATTCATTTGGAAAACTCCAAGAATTATATTGTATTAAAACAAAGTATGTATTACGCGTTTTCTCACTCGTTAAGAGCATCTAAGTAGAATGGAAACAATCCATTCCACTTGGGCATAAAGCAAATACAACATCGGAATACTTTGTTGATAACAGTTAAGACTAAAAAATGCGAAATAGTGTAAACACGTCTTACTAACGGTAATACACCTACACACATTAAATGTGTAACAAAGTGGATATAACTTTTTAACACAAACGAAAATAACAATATAAAGAATTGAAACTCCAGCTGCTGGAGCAGTATTGCATTCTCAAAGACGCAACTTTACTGTCAAATCCCATAAGTTACTGTAGATACTGAACCCAGAACGTTCCAGTACAACACCATCACACACGGTATACCAAAGAATTCCTATCTGTTTAAGTGTAAACTTGTAAAGTCGAACATGTGCGATATCTGTTCAGCTGTTACCAATTTTACACAACACATTGGGAATTTTGGGAATGCACTCACGTTCAACATTTCTGGTCGGAAGTAACAATCATGATACACAACAAATTTGGTTTGCACCATAACAGGCACCTTACCTTTGCACTAATTTTCCTTTTACATCGTAACAGCACACAAGTGCAAACCATAATGCAATTTATATTATCATTCTTTTAGACAAATACTTCATCTCTAAATGAAAATACGAAAGTAACGCCCCTTTATGCACTTATTATATGAGCTGCTTGACTTATAAACTAAAATAGAGGAAACAATATCACACATAAAACACACATACGAATTGTTTAGTCAACGATGGAACACATTCTTACAAGATACAGTCGTATGAACACGCCAATCTTTTCTAAATATATTACTTTTATTCGACTTAACTGAATATAGACCATTTACATCTTTTTCTCTCCATAACATTATACTATGAAACTTATTGAGTTACATGTGTTAGATACTCGAATCTCTATGTATGACTGTAACATGTTTGTTTTCAGAAATAAAATGTTATGAAAAAAAACGACCGTTTAAAAAAACTGTTGTATTAAATATCATTTGAACACCATGCTTGATATTTAACATTCAACACGTATTGTGAAATCGTGACGACTCGGTAAGAAAAATACATAATATTGTTTCCAGTATACGCAAATGAAAATCAAATTGTAGAACGTGGAGATTTGTTTTTATGTTTTGCGATATAAGTATGAAACTTAAAGAGATGAAATAACTGAAAAAACATATGTTATTGGTAGTGCTATCGATTTGTTACATAGTGAAATAATTTGATCTTTCTTAGAAATATTGTGCATTGGTCAATAAGACCGACCAAATCCGTTATATAGAGAATATATGGTTGGTGACTTTTGATATCATGTGATATAAGACGAGTCTGATATGGCGTAGGAAAAGGCGAGGCTTGCCGAGCCTTTTCACACGCCATATCGGACGAGTCTTATATCACATGATATCAAAAGTCACCAACCATATATTCTATTTATTATACCACATTTTAAAGTAAATAAGGAAATATTCACAAAAAAAACAAAAACAAACAACCGCTAAATTCATTGATAAATATGCAAATTAGTAGCAACCTGATTACATCCGCTAGCGTCTATGCATATATATTTACACATAAAAATAGTTCGAAAGTAAGCAACAATCAATCAAAATTAAACGCACATAATACAAAAACTGAAGCGAGAAATCGAAACTTAAAAGAACAATTTCTGCACTAA
This sequence comes from Dreissena polymorpha, assembly GCF_020536995.1. NCBI lineage: Eukaryota > Metazoa > Mollusca > Bivalvia > Myida > Dreissenidae > Dreissena > Dreissena polymorpha. The sequence goes on along the minus strand of NW_026273354.1, from coordinate 168,124 downwards.
AAACACAATACCAATTTTTTTACAATAACACATTCGACATGTACTTCCAAGACTGGCAAGAGTACACACCAACCGCTATTTTCAAAGCGCATGTGTAGAGTGAAAATTTCAAACAATAAATACAATAATCAAATGGAACGGGATTTTAACGTAGTGCGCAATTTGGAAGTGATAAGAGTGATTTATTTTTCAACTTGTCCATCTCCGTAGTATACGTTTAGTTGTGAGATGTTCACAGTTTTCCCCCAAAAACAGGCCTTCACGTGCGAAGTCAAAGTGGGTGGGGAACGTGTATTTCGAGTCGCTGGAACTTCATAATGAAGCTGCTTTTGTGCAATATTCAGCGACGTTACCAGCTGTGTGTTAGACGAAACGAAAATGCTTTGGTTTTGCATCGTGTTTTGAGACTGTCAGGGTGACATGATGGATTAATTGCTGTTTGAGTGACAATAAATGAACATGTTTGTGTTTGGAGATTGCTGAGGTTAATATCTTTACAATTGGGAAATCCCAACATAAGTTGACTGCCAGTTTGACAACTGATCTGCATAATATCAGTGGGAGAGCATGCTGAATCCCGCAGCTTCTGCACCATATGTTTCCTGGCCGAGTGGTTGGTAAGTTTCATTGTTATGTATGCATGCTTAAACACACATGTTTCATTATTTGTGCCATTTTTTAACACCCATTCTCATGCTGATGAACCAATGATCAGTGCCAGTTGTTCTACTGTCGCGAACTTTTTATTCAAAATTGTGGAAAAATGAGTTGCGCACTGTTCGAAATTGTGAAAAAATGAGACGCACTGTACCAAAATTTGAAAAATAAGTCGCGCACTGTTCAAAATTGTGGGAAACATTAGTTGCCCACTGTTCATTATGATTTCAAAATTGTGGAAAAATGAGTCGCACACTTTTCATAAATAAAATTTTGAAAAAATGAGTCAAGCGCTGTACAAAATTTGTAAAATGAGTTGCTCATTGTCAAATTTTTGCAAAAAAATAAGTCATGAACTGTTTATTTAAAATTGTGGAAAAATGAGTTGCGCACTGTTTAAAATTGTGAAAAAATCATGTCACGCGCTGTACAAAATTTGGAACAATCATTTGCGCACTGTTCAAAAATGGGGGACAATTTTGTGGGGCACTGTTCATTCAAAATTACAAAAAAAATAAGTCACAAACTCTTTAAATTGTGAAAACACATGAGTTGCGCATTGTTCAATATTTGTAAAAATGAGTCGCGCACTGTTAAAAATTTGGATAAAAAGGAGTCGCGCACTGTTTATTCAACATGGTGGAAAAATGAGTCGCGCACTGTTCACAATTTTAAAAAATGAGTTGCACACTGTTCAAAATTGTGAACAAATTGAGTCACGCACTGTTCATAAAAAAATCACTGTTGAAAACTGTGAACAAATGAGTTGCGCACTGTGCAACTTTTTTAAAAACATGTGTCGAAAACTGTTCAAAATTGTGTCGCCCACAGATCGACATTGTGAAAAAATGAGTTGCAAACTTTTTTTAAATTGTGAAAATTTGAGTCACGAACTGTTTTAAATTGTGAAAATTTGAGTCGCAAATTTCTCAAATTAGGAAAACAAACACATATTCCCTTAATAAGCAAAAAAATAATCCATAATAAAAATATTTTAAGTTAAAAGAAATGCTTAATTATTTTTTTATCATTTTGTATTAATAATGTTGTGTCTATTAAAGTTGTAATTTGTTCAAGTTGTGCCATAAAAATGTTATTAAAACACTATATTTTGAAATGTTATCTCCTGTTGGATTTGTTTTATTTTATTATAATATGAAATGTTTTTCTTTTAATGGCAGAAAGTTGCGACCACACATTCCATGGGTGATATCTACCAAATTTCTTGGCGGCACAGTTCTACCCTCGTCAGTTGCACTTGTCCGAGTCTTTCTCTGCCTCTCAACCAACTCGAGATATTCCCCCCCCCCAACTGCATCCCGGCACAGCTTCACATCAACCCATCTAATTAATTTGTCGGAAAGGTAATACTTTTTTCTCGACAAATTTATTTTTGAGAGTATTTATGTAATTGTTTTATCTGAACATGTTATAAATCTATATGTCACTATATTTATAAAGTTTCAATTTTAATACAAATTATGTATCTGGATTTTTATTTTTTAACCCTTTGCATGCTGGGAAATTTGTCGTCTGCTAAAATGTCGTCTGCTGAATTTGTAAAATAAGCATTTTCTTTATTTTTTTCAAAGATTACTATCAGAATAGAAAACAGTTTGGATCCAGATGAGACACCACGTTTTGTGGCGTCTCATCTGGATCCATACTGTTTGTAAAGGCCTTCAAAATTCGGTTCCAGCACTGAAAGGGTTTAAGCAGTTATGCAATTAATGTTTTATGATGTTTTTTATTTTCTAAAGGAATCCTTATTTTATTTTCAGGTTGACCACACAAATTTCCTGTTTGGTTGTGGAGTTAGAATCATTTTTTTTTGTGAAAGTTTGATTTCAGACACTTAAAAATTGAAATTGTCATGTATTATTAGCAGGGATCATATTTTCCCGCAACATCAATCAGTCCGGATATAAATGAGGAAAAGTATCCGAAAATGTACATCCGAAATCATGACAAATTACGTTAAAATATATATACCATTTATTTTGCCATTCATGAAGGTGGTATAATACATGTACAAGTAAAATTCCCTTAGGCATTTTTTTGAAACGTAACGAGTTTTCTCAACTGGTTTTATCATTTGGTATTTCATTGTTGTTTCGTGTGCTGTTTTATCAGACTTTTATCATCGTTGTCAATATTATTTTTTAATATCTGTTTTAGTCTATACCGATGTTTTAAATTGTTGTCGACTCGATAATAGCTTACAAACATGCACTGAACCAAACAAATATCTGTGCGTAGGTTGGCTACTGACAACAACAAACCAAATAATTAAGAAATAATTTGTTGTCAAATAACCCACGACCGATAGTTTAGATGCGTAGGGATTTAATCACGAGAGCAAAGCATTTGAAACCACGCATCTAATTTTCCGGTCGTGAGTTATTCAACAACAAAGTATAAAGTACACGAATTATATCGATTCTAACACGGTTTTACTAAAGATTTATTCAATGTATATTATTGTTCTTGTGTACTATTTTATGTGAAGTTCCGCCCATATAAATAACTTTCGGCTGTTCTGTCGATCAGATCCGCGACTTTCATTCATAATTATATTACCGGATTATTACGCTGGTGGAAAATGTATCGGCATGTTTTGTTTAGTTACAAGCGCGTGCTTTCAGACGCGTGTTTTCGGATGCGTCTTTAATCCGCTGTTCACAAGTTTTTTATTCTTGGTCTGACGTGCAATAAACCGGCCCTGACCGGTTTAAAGCCTGCAGCGGATGGTTTATCACACCTAATCGAGATAAGAATGTCATTAGGGTGTGTTAGCATGTACACTGTGTAATCGATTTCATGACATGGGAATTTTAATAGCAAACAGAATCGGACCGACTGTTTGGGATTTTCAATCGGTCTTTCATGACCCCAAACGGTCTAGGACCGACAAAACCGAAAAAAATATGATCCCTGATTATTAGGCATGACAGGCATTCGCAAAGCATCTCAATCAAGTATTAATTATTTTACTTTGTCAATGATAATTCATTTTGTATGCTATTCACCTGTTTGCCCTGCTTTTTATATGAATGACACTAAAAAGGAAAGCATTTGTAAAGAATTAGTTAATTTTTTTTATATAATATTAGACCAGATGTTTAGTGAATATTTGTCATAAATTCTTCTTTAACTGATCGAATCTGTCATATTTTATTTAAAACGTGTTAAGTATATTTGTGTTACGTGATAAATGTTTATCATTCCTGTTTTAAATTGCAGCTTATGAATGGTAGCGGTGCACCTTTGTATTAGTTTAATTTTTTCCATTGATTAATGCTCATTTAATTTATATTTCCCTATAGATATATACTTAATAAAGTGTTAGTTTTGTTTAAAAAAAAACTTATTGTTTATTAATGTTCTAACTTCTTAATAAAATATGAATCGCTGTTTGTTTCCATTTAAATCAAAGAAGCGACATACCACGCCTACAAAAAAGTAGTTCTCAGAATGGGCGGGGCTAAAACATGGAACGCTAAAAAAATCATTGAGTAAACCAAATATGGGCGGAGTTTTAAAACGGATATTGATGGGCGGAGCTTAAAACTGTTATCGGATGGGTATCCGATAACAATTTAAAATATCATGTCAGCGTCTCCAACGTAAATGCGCTGTCGTGGCATAATAAATCTGAGTAATTGATACAATTTAATAGTATTATGGTTTGGTAACATGTTCTTGAGAAACGTCGCAATTTTACTGTGATTGTTTTGAATTAGCGTTTGCAAACTGTCGAATCGTCTTTATCTTCGTGAAATATGAACTTATTGTTTGGGCAGTATTTTGTAATTATCAACCCGTAAATAGTGTTGTTGCTTCATTTTTTAACGTATAGCGTTGTCCTCATTACTGTGAACAATAGTGTCGCAATCGTCGCATTTCGTAAAAACTTCTCTTTGTATGGTATTGTAGACATGATATAATAAAAATTTGCATCACATCCAATATGTCATAGTTACAGAACAAGTGTATAACACAAAAATATATAATTCTACACAAATAAAGCACACAATAACAAAATCATGTTCGAAAAAACACACTAGAGTTACCGTTGCAAGACAGAAGGAATAAACTAAAACATGTAACAAGGGTATTTTAAACCGTTTACTACATAGACAGTTGGAAGATACGACTTAGGCCTTAACAATGTGCAAGTTATAATTTAAAAACTTATTCAGCCTGATGCACTTTGGAAATAAGCTCCCGATTTGTTGTATCACTAAACATATGCATTGGTTATCACACTGTTAGCTAGACTTAAACAGTGGGTAACACGCATAATTATAAAATTAAGTTATACTATCTTAGTAGATTTTCCAGATTTAAATACTGTTGTAATCTAGTAAAAACGACTATTTCCTTACACACATTACATGTGATACCTACCCATGCCTGTTCTTTGTTCCGATGCACAGCGGAAACTGGTGGAACTTTTGGAGGGCCATGGCTGCTTATGAGGTAGATCACGGCTGCCGACTGGTTAAACAATGCCTTATTGTTGGTAGAGAAACAGTTGTTGTATGGACAAGTTCCTAGTGTCTTGTTTACAAGCAACTCTGAAACAATAAAATACGGAATGATATTTGATCTTTGAAGGCAGGAGTTTATAAGTACGCTCAATAGCTATATTTCAAGAACAGCTCTGTCTATACATATAAATTGTGCCCGTATTATTAACATAAGCATAACACTTGTTATACACACTGCTTTGCATTTTCGGTTTTTACTGTAATACATGATTGAAAGCTATAAGCAGGTTTTCATTTAATACATTCAGACGAATAGCAATTATGCATTCTGTTCAACTTTAAAGTTTACTTCAAACATATTTAGCTCGATTGCATAGAAAGCCTAAGGCTTATTTGAAAGGATCTCGAGTCCGTTTCCAGGGAAAAGAACCATTACTTGGTGTCTATGGGGGAAATATAAGAAACACGCTCACAGTGATGAAAAAATAGAGACTTTCTATGGCTTGAATACCATTTTCATAGATCAATCGTCCAGAACAAAGGAACTTTGTGTGTTTAGGTTACGCAATAGGCATGGTAAATAATTAATGTAGACACATTGGTTGAATGACGCCATTGAGATTAGAACACTGAAAAGTGTACGTAGGCTAACTTTATCCTTCAATAAAACGAGATATATCTTAACAGTAACTTTATGCATTAGAAACCACAATACGACTCGGCTGTCTATACCTTCGTTCGCTTAAATTTGTATTGCACAAAGTTGATATAAACTTTAAAATAACCAAATCGTTGAATCGATATGACGGCTGATTTCACTATGTTCTTTAAGTTACCTCCAATTCAACTAACACGCAAATTCTAAAGAGCAGCATATGTCAAAATTTATTTTCAACACCCCAGTCGTTCTGGTCGGTATATTGGTTTGTCTGGCTTGTCATACTCTTGGCGACTATTATGAGTGGAAAATCAGAAACGTGTTTCGGATAGAACATACTTACTTTGAGCAGCATTGAAAGGCTAATTGTACTGTCAATACACATGCTTCAAAAGAATCGTTACGAGTGGTATGTATGTCATGGTTTGAACCGGGTCACGTTAGGGGAAAGTTAGTGTGGCAGCCCATCTATCTGAGTCGGGAGAAAACACGCCTGGATAACCTCAGGTCATTTGTTTTAGACCCGTTATGGCTAATTACATGAGCATAACGTATATTTACAAGGGGGTAAAACGTTGTTATACAATATAAATTGCGAATAGTAGTAGAAGAAGAACAAATAGTAGTAGAAGTAGTAGTAGTAGTAGTAGTAGTAGTAGTAGTAGTAGTAGTAGTAGTAGTAGTAGTAGTAGTAGTAGTAGTAGTAGTAGTAGTAGAAGTAGTAGTAGTAGTAGTAGTAGTAGCTGTAGTAGTAGTAGTAGTAGTAGTAGTAGTAGTAGTAGTAGTAGTAGTAGTAGTAGTAGTAGAAGTAGCAGTAGTCGCATAAGTAGTAGTTGTAGTAGAAGTAGTAATTTTAGTTGTAGTAGTAGTAGTAGTAGTACAAGTAGTAAGAGTAGAAGTAGTGGTAGTAGTAGAAGTAGTAGTAGTAGTAATAGCAGTAATAGTAGTAGCATTAGTAGTAGTAGTAGTAGTAGTAGTAGTAGTAGTAGTAGTAGTAGTTGTAGTAGTTGTAGTAGTAGTAGTAGTAGTAGTAGTAGTAGTACTAGTAGTACTAGTAGAATTATTATTATTATTATTATTATTATTATTATTATTATTATTATTAGTAGTAGTAGTAGTAGTAGTAGTAGTAGTAGTAGTAGTAGTAGTAGTAGTAGTAGTAGTATCAGTAGTAGTAGTAGTAGTAGTAGTAGTAGAAGTAGTAGTAGTAGTTGTAGTAATAGCAGTAGTAGTAGTAGTAGTAGTAGTGGTAGTAGTAGTAGTAGTAGCAGTAGTAGTAGTAGTAGTAGTAGTAGTAGTAGTAGTAGTAGTAGTAGTAGTAGTAGTAGTAGTAGTAGTAGTAGTAGTAGTAGTAGTAGTAGTAGTAGAAGTAGAAGTAGTATGAATAGTAGTAGTAGTAGTAGTAGAAGTAGTAGTAGTAGTAGTAGTAGAAGTAGTAGTAGTAGTAGTAGTAGTAGTAGTAGTAGTAGTTGAAGTAGTAGTAGTATCAGTAGTAGTAGTAGTAGTAGTAGTAGTAGTTGAAGTAGCAGTAGTGGGAGAAATAGTAGTAGTAGTAGTAGTAGTAGTAGTAGTAGTAGTCGTAGTAGAAGTAGTAGTAGTAGTAGTAGGAGTTGTAGTAGTAGTAGTAGTAGTAGTAGTAGTAGTAGTAGTAGTAGTAGTAGTAGTAGTAGTAGTAGTCGTAGTAGTAGTGTTAGTAGTCGTAGAAGCAATAGTAGTAGTACTAGTAGTTGTTGAAGGAGCAGATGTGGTATTAGTAGAAGTAGTAGAAGTAGAAGTAGTTGTAGTACTAGATGCATAAGTATAAGTTGTATTAGTACAAGAAGTTTAAGTATCAGCAGCAGTAGCATGAGCAGTTGCAGTAGTAGAAGTAGTAGAAGTCGTTGTAGTACAGATAACTTTCAATGTATCTGTTAATTGTACATATGTTAATGCTGTTGAGCTTGTAATAGTTTGCTGTTAATGAAAACGACATTTTTGGCCTGGGGCAAAGCCCCTAGGCCATAGTACTCATACCGATTTCTGAGATGAGCTGACTCGGCTGGCTTCCAAAACCAAATTTGTATAACTCCGATTTACCACTATAAAATAAGTGCGTGCGCAATAAAATTAGTTCTTTGCAGATCTCAATAACGCGGCTTGTAAATAAAGAACATCACTATATAACATGACAGTGTCATACAAAGTATAAAAAATGATATTGAATCAAAATTGTTAAGCATTGGCTACGACATAATTTTTATTGTTTACATATTCATGTGAGAATAAGTTCCTCACTATACGGTCTCTAACTACCGTTTCGCGGGGTTTGTCAAAACAAGAGCAACTTGTTTGCCATTAATAATAGTTTTACTTTGAACTTTAATACACTTAGAAAAATATTATTGAATCAAAATTGTTAAGCATTTGCTACGGCATAGTTTTTATTGTTTACATATTTATTCGAGAATAAGTTGCTCACTTGACGGTCTCTAACTACCGTTTCGCGGACTTTGTCAAAACAATAACAACTTGTTTGCCATTAACGTTGAACTATAATCTAAACCAATAAAAATAAGTCAGTGGAACTTAAATTTTCCGTATTTTCTCTTGATTTTTACATGGTTTAAATTAACCTCAGCTTCAATAACAATGAATACAGTAGGGCACAGTCGACATTGACAATTTTCGGATAAACTTCCTGGTTTTTGTAAATTAAAATAAGTTTTTCATTTGTTTTTCTTATTAAAAAAAATCAAAGTTGATCTTAAAAGATGGAATTTCATGTTTAATGAATCTATTACACCAATCATGATGTTTGTATGAGCCGTTTTGGCGGTCATAACGACGATTTTAGACGCTGTTTATGTGTCTGTTTGCCTAGGTAGTTGTCAAAATCTTAAACACTTCTCAATTTATCATTTGTTGTTAAACTTTTCTATAATGACAATATTAACATTTCGTTGAACAATTTACGGGCATATATTCCATAAGACGTATTCTACTTTCATTTTATGTACTTAAAATTATTGTATTACATGTAACAGACTGTGATCTGAGAAAGGTTGTATTAAAAACTAATATCAAATTTATGTTGCAAATCTTTGTGCAATATCACAATGACAGGTTAGCGATGACAATTCCATGCGAAATGATAGCATTAATGCATATGTCAGGAATGTGTTTAATTACAATGTATATTTGATTATTTTTATTGGTACATATTTAAATGTTTCTATTCTTGTAAACATTTATAGTTTTGGATGTCAATATTAATGGTTGTGTTCATGATCAAGTTTAACATGAAAGCAATAATGATCTAAGATTCATAACAACAAATAAAGAAAGAAGAAAGAAAAACAATCTTTCTCATAAAGCACGACCAACTACACAAATATGTGGTAATGCTTTTGAAACTTTATATTTTCAATGAATTGTCAGACATGACCAAGAGGTTGCAGCTTAAGAAAACTGATTAAATGTTCTCAGTAAATATGTTTCTGGACTATCGTAATATCGTTACGATTGTATTGAGATGTAATACTTCAGCAGACTTTTGTTTTCATTGTCATATATATTTTTCAACTATAACACAATCATACATAAATATTTTGCTATATTTTATTTATTCAGGGGCAGAACCTACTACCTGGTAGTTTCAATGATGAACTATCATGATATAGGGCTAAAAGATGGATGTGCCAAATCCACCTCATGAAAAACAGATTGGGCAAAAATGGAGTGCGAACACTAAATGATCTGCTGCTAAATAGCAGGTTTGATATGATTTACACCTTGCATTGTTTACACTTCACCTTCATGTATATCATGTGACTTTAAGATCTGTGTTGGGAGAATAAGGCGCGACCCAGATAACATTATTAAGAATGTCTTTTTAAATTATTTCACCATTTGTAATGGGATAAAGTCGAGAGCTCGCTCATTCGTGAGAGTGTTCTATAGATATTATGATTTTTTTTAACAAATAAGTAATTTTCAGTAAAGTGCAATCGCGCGTTTGTAATGAAGTCCCAACACTGATCCGACATTTTTCTTACCGTTCAAACGCGTCATTGCAAATTACTAACAAAATACTGATTTGTTTAAAAAAATCATGGTACCTATAGAAAACTCTCACGAATCAGCCGGCTCTCGACTTTATCCCATTCAAAATAGTGAAATATTTCAAAACAAATCCGTGAACATGTTAACTGGGGTGCGCTTTATTCTCCCAACACAGATGGTTTACCTTTATGGTGTTAAGTTTGATAATATTTTTTAATATTAAACATTGACAATATACTATTCACTATGCATAACTTGAGGGTTCAGATTGTATAATGTACCAAGCAATAATCTTTGTTTCGTCTTGATTATATAATTTTAATAATATTTCTTGTGTTATTTTCACATAGATTAAGTTAAACAAGCATTAAGGCAAAACTAAAACAGGACATGGTTTTCAATTTCAATAAATTGTTGACAAGCCTATGGTATCTACTGGTGATATGTATTTTTTATGTGTTTGTTTAAGGTTTCTAATCAGTCATTTTTATTTTAATTATTGCAGATCTTAACAAGTGAATTTGGCAAATCCAGGCCCCGTGTTCACAAAACATTTTTTGCAATCGAAAATCGATTTTGATTGTCATTGAAAATGGATTTCCATTGTAGATGATAGGCAAAATGAAAATCGATGTCAGTTAAAATCGATTTTCGATTGCAAAATCGTTTTGTGAACACGGGGCCTGATGCAACCTGAGCTTAACAAGTTTACTGACAGTTTGGACTCTGTGTGGATGATAATATGGACAATATATTGTGTTCATGTTGTGTTGTG
>NW_026273354.1:140000-152500 GCF_020536995.1 Dreissena polymorpha | reverse complement strand
CTACTTCTACTACTACTACTACTACTACTACTACTACTTCTACTACTACTTCTACAGCTACTACCCGGCCTGTACATTAAGAAACGATGAAGCCAAACAAAAAGCAAGCGAAAGTTTCACACTAAATAATTATTATGTCCATATAGATTGAAGCATAAGAGCTTGATACATTGAATAGGTAATTAAGCAAATACGGACATCTTAGTAGCATTATCTTACCCAGTATTAGTTTTTGATGTGTTAACGTACACTTGATCTGAGCTTATCGGTATGTTTTGCTGTTATAGTGGATGACAAACGACATGCTGAGAAAATCGATTTTCCAACGGAAAACATTTAATTATCTGAGCCGACCATCCACAGCGAGTATCCTTATTAAGCATATTCAAAACAAATCACTATGTAGTACTAAGGATCTGTTACATTGGTTTATTGTATATATGTATTTCTAAGCTTCATGCAACCTCTACAATAACCTTTGTATTTTAATTGAAACATTTGGTCTGCATATCAATGCCCGAATCAGAAGCTGAAATAATTTTTGAATTCTAAACGTGTAGCAGGCTTACTTAGAACAACTAGATGAAAACAGGCGTGTTCGTATCAGAAACGATCAAACAGTTCAATATTGTAACAGCCAATGTCACCACTAATCGGTTGAATCAAAGTAAACACTAGTAAACCATGTATGCTTTACCAAAATACTTGGCAAAAATATGTTGCGGGAAAAATATTCAATACGGTCACTTGACACAATGGATTCAGGCTTCGCTAAGGTTGCGCAATGATGATTTGAACTATTAACTTTATGATGCTATATTCTTTAATCTTTTTCTAAAGGGAAGGGATGCAGTTGACACTTGTTCGTAGTTTCATTTCATCGGGTTTCAAAAAGTTGTAACTCTGTTGCTCTGATCTCTTTCCTACCGTTGAGTAATTAAATAGTAATTCAATTGAATACATTATAATTCCCTCTTATTATTGTTTAATTTGGGTTACAATGCTATGAGGTTAAATTTTATGTACATTTATATGAATCATGAATACTGCTGGGCCAGGTTTGAGGTTGAGCGCTCTTAAACCAGTTTAAACCCCAATGCTTTGCATTGACTGTTCCATGGCGGTGACCCCAGCTTTATTCTTTTTTGTGTTTATGTTGTTTTGAATTGTGCTGTTTTGAACTGTTTTGGCAATGGTCGCTTGTCTTGGCTAAAAGACATATTGTATATATATCGTAGTTGTAGTAGTAGTAGTATCAATATCAAGAGAGAGAGAGGGGAGAGGAGAGAGAGAGAGAGAGAGAGAGAGAGTGAGAGAGAGAACAAGAAGCGAGAGAGAGAGAGAGAGAGAGATAGAGAGCGAGAGTTTTTCGAGCGAGGCTCGCGCTCGCTCGCTCTGCCCGCTCGTCTCTCCGCCGCGCGCGCTGACTCAGCGCCGACCCCTCCCGCTCCTCTCGCGCTCTCTCGACGCCTTTCACTCTCTCTCTCGCTCTCCACCTCTCTCCTCTCTCTCTGCTTCCCGCTCCGCTCTCGCTCTCTCGTCTCTCTCTCTCTTTCCTCTCTCCTTCTCGCTCCCTCCCCTCTCCTCCCCTCTCCCTCCCTCTCCTCTCTCTCTCTCTCTCTCTCTCTCTCTCTCTCTCTTTACCCTCCAGAAAGAGAGAGAGAATTTTCTATGCGTTTGAAATTGCTGATAATACAATTCGAGCAATTTATATTTTAGCACAAACTGCTTTTTTTAATTACATACTTGATTTAAAATTTGTTTTTAAATTAAGAATATGTCGTTATGATAATAAATATTTATCTGGTTTAATAGTATGTTTTCTGATATACATGTATGTAGTACAGTAATTCTGAAATCCTTATCCCGGCATGCATACGTTATTGTTTACAAAAGTTGACTTTGCGTATCCTTTGACCTGATGTTTTTGTGAGTAGCCATATTGTGAAATAATCGTGTATTACACATGTAATCAATGTTAAGAGACTCAACTGCATGCGTTAGCAGTAAAAATTTCTGTCTCAAATTTTAATACAAATAAGACGTTTGAGAGACGCTCGGGAGAAGTCCAGTATTGATGCCTGTGGAGATTCACTGTAATAGGTAAACTCTATTCGTGACAATAAATTATTAATTAATACGGGGTATTGTTTTATGCATAACACATCTACAGAAGCTGTACGTTCTTCTGTAATACTCATTTTAATTAAATGTATGTGGTAATAAGATGTTTTTTCTCTAAAATATTCTGAAAACTCTTATAACTTGATACGTGTACAGCTCCGTACAAATGAGGGCACATAATTTACATTAAATAACAAACAAATGGGTTCTATCGTGACACCCTGTCGATGCTTCTACCAGTGCAATAACTGATACAGTAGGTTTTCACTGAACCTTCGATATTTAATTGATGTTGTACAATTTTGAGATACGTGCTACAAAACAGTTGATCAGAATTTCGTGATAATTACATCGCTATTTCACGCTGATCCACGCCAATACTCACTTTCAGTTGGTTAAATATTCATTTACAAAAGCTCAATTTTGTAATCCAATTTTTGAACTCAGCATGAACAGAACTATTTCAAATTAACAAATATTTTCTCAAAAGAAGCATGCCATACATCGTTCTACCGGCTATCAAATAGAAGTTAATTATGAATTTGCTTGTATCCTTTCAAGTGAATAGTGTACCAAAAACCCATTCAATGTGTTTTTCTACGATACGATCTGGATACCTCCCTAGGCAGAGGACAAAATAGAATTGAAATAAGGCAAGTGAATTTTATGTTATCGTCACATCATATCTCAAGGCGGAGTACAACATACTGTTAGTTTTTTTAAACACTCAGCTTGCGCACATACTTCTTTTTGGTTAAGATGAAATTTGTGTAAAATGGCGAAAATATAATATAACTATTATGACTTAATTGCTTTTAAAAACTACATTTGACTTTCAACAGTCGAAAAAACTTGACAACCGCTTCGTTTATTCACATAGATGTCCACGTTATTTTATATTGCTACAATAAAAATGTCAAACTTTATTATTGTAAAGCTATTTAAAAATTAAACGCACAGTCATATGATAACAATATCCATTTCGTCACGAGCGTTGGCTATCGTATTTGCGACTAAGCAACTTTTAAACCTGGAACTACTAGAACCAGTTCACGTTATGTTATGTATCTATGTATATTACATATTTTAAATTGAGTTACTTTCGTGACAGAGTATGGCTTCAATTATGTTGGAAACAAGAACAACGAGAAACTGAACATACAGTATTGCTTTTAATGTAAACATGTTGTCGCGCACGATTACATTAACGCGTGTATTTATTGTATTTCAATATTTCAATAAACGCCATTTTCAACAAAAAGTCAGCACCTCGATATTTTCTCCTTTTTTTGATAGGTTGGCGGCCATTTTGAAAATAGTGGCCATTTTAAAAAATATGATTTGGGTCTATAGCCTTTTTTGTCTTAAATACTTCGAACAAACAATGAGCAAAGTGTGTTGCTTTTATCAAGAAGTGAACACTTCCACTGATTACGACCACCATATGTGCCGGAGGATGTGACCGCGGTTAGATTTTAAGGCAGCTTTAAGATCTGGAAGTATGAACTCGTTGAATGCAGTTATTTCTTTATTTAAGGACTGACACAATATGTTGAGAATATTATACAAATGAAGGTATCTGTAAATACAAAAAAGAAAAACATTTGCTTATATAACATACGTTCAATGAATATTGAAATTATAGATAAGAGTAGGAAAAGCCTATTTTTGGTACTTTAACGGCCATTTTGGAAGCCATTTTGACTTATATGCAATATTAAATTCATTTTTTTGTCATGTAGAAACATATTTTAATTAATTTATAATATAAAACAGAACAGATATTTTCAATGCCAAAAACAGAATATTTTAATCAATTATGGCAGTTACATGTAATTTCCTAAATTTTTGCGGCCATCATGGCGGCCATCTTGAAAATGGCGGCCATCTTGAAAATTGGAGATGGGTCCATAGCTTATATTGAATAAAATAATTTTATGTACAAATGTGCCAATTGTGTTGCTTTAATCAAAAAGTGAACAATTACACTGAATACAAGCACCATATGATCCCGCTATTATGGGTGGGAAATTCCATTAGTTAATTAATTCTTAACCCAGCGTGTCGGCTTAATGAGAAAGATATTTTCAAAACATCTTTTATGCAGAATACATTCAACTGAAAAAATACGGTCCCCCAACCCCCGCTATATTCGATTTCTCTCAACCCAGGATATTGGCTTACTGTGAAAGACATTTTAAAAACGTATTGTAAGTATAATGCATTCAACTGTAATATATGGTCCCCACCGCCATATTCGATTGATGTACCGACTTGTTAATTGCCCATAAAACGCGATTTAATTTTGTGAGCAGCTCTCTAGGCAGCTTTATAGCTAATGAATCCGCAATTTAACGTCATGTCGATATAAAATTTGAAAGGTTTAAGCTTTCATTATAAAGTTGGTAATACATATCATGATTTTGCACGTTTGAATAGAAAAATTAAACATACTTAAACAAAAACGTAGCTCCTTATAAAAATTACTCATACAAATGAAAACATATTTATACGGTATATATTCGAATGTGCCAAATCTTAACATTAACTGATAGTATACATATTATATTTTACTTATGCCCCAATTTACTTTATTTCCTCGCAGAAGATTGTATTAGCATAATACCTATATTTCTATTTATTTTGATTGAGTATACATTGTTTGCGACTGTTCAATTTGATTTAGAAAATTGAACATTATTAACATAACATATACTTTCTTAACATATTATGATTAAGGTGAAACATTACCAGGCTCATTATACTAAACACTATTCAAACCAACAAAATACTGACAGCGAGGCGTAATAGATATTGTATTCGCTAAGCAGGGGGTTGGATCATCACTGAGGGAGAGTTCTTTAGATCTCCTTATAAACACTTAGTACTGTTTCTACCCAGAAAAAACACTCACGCAATGGGACCGTGCCGTTTAGTTTCATAATGTTAAAAGTTCTTTTTTAATCCACGCACATCGTTAATCGAATGTTTCTCTTGAAATTACATTTTATTAATTAGATTTTTCATCAAAGTTTGGTGACAGTTTTTCATAGCGCCTTCAATACTTTACCGATCTCTTAAATATTTGGCATGTAAGTACCTTGCATAGACCTCTACCTTTTGATGAGGTTTGAGGTCACTGGGGTCACATGGTCGAGGTCACCAAGTCTAATAATAGATTTTCCATCACCATTTTGTTACAGTTTCTCATAGCGCCTTCAATATTTTACAGATCTCTTACATATTTCGCATTTAGGTACCTTGCATAGACCTCTACCTTTTGATGAGGTTTGACGTCACTGAGGTCAAGGTCACCGAGGCTAATAATAGAATATTCAATGTCACACGTTTTGTTCCACAAAATTAACCCATATGTCGAAAAAACATCATTGGGGAGCATCCATCAGTTTTACTGATTTCCTTGTTCAATTCAGTGCAAAAAACACACAAATTGTTTCCTTGTTTTGTGTCTGTTCTGTTGAATTTCCTTGCAATAAACTTTCATAGCTTGAATCATATTTTATCACACGCTATACCTTGTTTTTAATAAAATACAGACATTACGCATTTTGTTTATATTACCATGTGTAATACAACATTTTTAAGCGTTTTTATTGGCTACTAAATCAATAACTTACCAATCGCATGGCTTTATTTTGGTGAAATGACTTCGTCAACATGAAATGACGACAGGATAGAAAACAACTTTTAGATCTACCTGAATTTGTTTGTTAAATTAAAGGGGCCTTTTCAGGTTTGGGTAAATTGACGAAATTAAAACAAATTGTTTCAGATGCGCAAATTTTCGTTGTAGTTATGATATTTGTGAGGAAACAGTAATTCTGAACATTTACCATGCTTTAAAATATCCATTACAATCATCTGTTGACGATTTAAAAACCTGAAAATTATAAAGCGTTGCAACGCCATACGATTGAATTATTTGGAGAGATCCCTTATTTTCGTTATATTTTGTTAAACTATGAGGATTGCTTATATAAAATATAAAATACATCATTCATAGTGTGAGCAGGAATGGCCGAGTGGTCTAAGCGCTATACTTTCTCCCCAGGGGTCAGTGGTTCGAGCCGATTGGAGGGTTACTAATTTTCTTTCTTTATTTTGTTTATTTTTTTAATGGAGTTTTTTTTTTATCAAATGTTTACATTTATCAATATAAATCATTTTATGACAAATTTCAATACATTCCCGAATCTGTGAAAAGGTCTCTTGAAGATGTATTTTATATAGTTTAAAAGCGTGTGATAATCAAAGCGCTGAAGGTGCTGCAGTTGTTCGCTCTTTTAGTGTATGCAATAGCAGTCAGAGGAAATGAAGTTCGACCTTTTATATTAAGCAAATCGAAAGGCCATGAAATGTAAACATAAATATAATTTCACTAAAATTGTCTACAGGGTCGAGATTTTGCTTCTACAGGGGCTAGATTTTGCTTCTTCGGGGTGAGATACATCAAACACCTCAGAAGAGAAAAATTGAATTTACTAGACTAACGAAAATTTGAGTAATAGTTGTAATTTACAGCTGGTTTGGTTGTTATTGAACGATTTTGAATTTTGAGTACCCGAGGCTAGAAACCCTACCAGTCCAGTATGGTATCCACCAACCAAACTAAATGCTTTCACAGCCTCACTATCTACTTAATCGTACAGTCTCTTACAATGCGATACATTCCATATCACATAGTATCAATGTCAGTGCGCGGTAAGTGTGTCAGGAAATAGCCCTAACAAAGCTATGGCATATGCTAACGCGATACAACAAACATCGTTCGGCGTATGCTAACATTTCATGCACACTAGGGTACATCAATAAGACACGTGCACTTTACTAGATACTGAATGTGCTTAGACCATTAACATGATAGTCATCTTTTTTAGTACATTTAATAATAAACATTCTATAAACTTACCGATTGTGCTAATAATAATAAAATGGATTAACGATACTGTAAATAATATATACACCAGTCAAGTAGTATGGCAAACAACTCAAACATTTATGTAATGAACGCGCGCGTATACATATGTAAAATATGTATGTGTGATTCATGATAGTGCGGTAACCAAATGCTTTTATTGCATTTCACACATAGTATTTGTGCATTTTAGCTATGGATAAATTATAATCAATATATACTTTTGATAAATACATATTAAAATCTAGCTAAACAGATTCTATATTTACATATCAATTAATCCGTGTGAAATATTTATGAATTTAAGTCACATCACACTAATGGGGTCTTTGTATTTTACAAATGTAAAATTAATTAGTCGTTTTCAATGTATTTGACAGCTATAATAAGCGTATCACTCATTGTTTTTGACTTTGAAAGTACGGCCGGTTTTATTCGATGCGTAAACTTGAGCAACTGGATTGGTTTTAGAGTGCACGTAAAACATTAAACGCAATCGAATTACACACGATATAAGTGATCATACAAGCTACTTTGATTTCATGTAATGGGCTGAAAATACTGGCTGTGGTTGATCGGCTAAGAGTTTTTTTACACAAGGTTTTTATAATATTTGACCTATTGACCTAGTTTTTGACCTCAGGTGACCCAAATACAATCCCAACCAGATTTCATCAAGATAAACATTATGACAAAATTTCATAAAAATTGGATGAAAACTGCGACCTCTATTGTCTACACAAGGTTTTTCTATTATTTGACCTAGTTTTTGACCTAGTGACCTAGTTTTTGACCCCAGATGACCCAAATACAATCCCAACCCAGATTCCATAAAGATAAACATTCTGACCAAATTTCATAAACATTGGATGAAAACTGTGACCTCTACTCTCTACACAAACAAATTGTTGATGATTTTTCCATTATTTGACCTAGTGACTTAGTTTTTGACCCCAGATGACCCAAATACAATCCCAATCCAGATTTGATCAAGATAAACATTCTGACCAAATTTCATAAAGATTGGATGAAAACTATGACCTCTACTGTCTTCACAAACAAATTGTTGACGGACGCACGCACACACGCACGCACACACGCACGCACACACAACGGACGCCGGACATCACACGGTCACATAAGCTCATCATGTCATTTCGTGACAGGTGAGCTAACAAAAACAAACAAACTTATGCCATACAAAATAAATTACTGTTAAATTTAAGTATGTATATAACATATCATACAAGTATTGCACATAAGAACATTAATTAGTAAGTGCTGATTTGCATTACATAAGAAAATGTATTATGAAGAGTTAAGGAATTATTATGAGTTACTTAATAACTAGTAATTAAGAAAAGCACTAAGCAAAAACACAATGCATAGTGACTGTATTAACGTTTACTGTCAAGCATAAGGCCTTTATTAACAGTCAAAACCATATTCCAATTTAACTGTTTAGTATTTTACAGTTACATAAAATCTCAAAATCAGCGATGTCTTAAAATCTCATAACTTATAATTGACCCATAAAAAGTCAGTGTTTCTTATAGCAATAGCGAAAATTGCAACGCTTACATAGATTAAACAAGAAACAAAATAATCGTTTTTATTTTGTAAGCGTCAATATATTTCCCGCGTTATTCGAATTTAGCAAGCGCTTGATATCACACACGGAATCCCGATGAGCGAAACGGACACTTCCAGAAATCTACAAAGGACGGATTCTTCAACAATCAAAATGTGCAAGAACGAAAGTGATTAGTCATGGTGATGTGTTCATTGGTTCTGTTGGTGAACTTGGATGAACTTTTATTAAACTGTGAAAATTATATATATGTCGGTCTGTTAGCAATAGCTGAAATGGTAGAATTACGTCAAGTCTTCAAACGGTTTCAAAATGTTGGTAAATGTGTATTTTTAAGGCAATTATCATGTTCAAGAAGTGCAATAGTTTTCATGAACATTTTGTCGTGATTTCGATCAGTGCCTGCAAATATATGTTAAACTAATAATAATGAAAACTCACTAAAATAACAAACTTTCTTGACCATTCTAAACAGTAGCAATTAGAACGTTTAAGTTATGCATTGATATGATTTCCAGTTTATTGTGTCATTCATTAATCGGCTGTCACTTGTTGTTTTCATGATACATGTTAGTACGCTAGTAAAACAACATGTTTAACAAGTTTATACATAATGTTTTCTTCGAGATTGTATTTCGAAAAAACTACACACTATGCTGTGTTATACTTATTGTTCATACATGCATTGGACAATTTATAATAAAAAAAATATGTATTCCACGGTTGTTTTAAAATATAATCTCACTTTGTAAGTTCGAACGTATTATCGTAAGTTGATGACGTCTTTTGTATTTCTTAATGTGTGTCTTTACGTGCACACAAATAATGCGAAGTGGGTTGTATCCCCATACGGTTCCATATATGAACTGAATATACTAACATCATTTACAAGCGGTCGCTGGCAGCTAAGCCTAGCAAGACAATGACTGACATATACATAAGCTCATATGTCTACGTGTGTGGTATGAGCTATTTTAATGTAAACATTAAAATAAATGGATTATATAACAATATGTTTGTTTGCCTTCAGGTCGTTAGTAGACAGCTACGGACTAAGTGTACGAAGTTTTGACTGCATTTTAGTTTTTGCTATAAAAGGCCTGTTTCTTAGTGGCGAAATACTTTTTTTTTATTGGCAGCTAAATGGCTATTATATCAGTGGCGACATAATTGTAAACTAAGCGACACATATTTAAGAAATATTTCCATGGAAAAAAGTCTAGTGTACATTCTAATTTTATTTGACACATCGCATTACTTTCATCAGGTAAAACCATTGTATGCTATAATAACCATATTTATCGAGCTTAATTTTAATTGCGACATTTGATGATACAAACTGTTTCCTGGTTGTGTACACACTAGTGTGCATATGTTTATTACAATACATGGTTAGCACATAAGCCTTTTGCCCGTAAATTGTGTAGGACCTATTATTATATTATAGTAAATAAAATAAAATATGAAGTATGTTTGTGCGATTGTAAATTGCCATCGACTATAAACGATGTAGGATTGTTGAACATTTCAAAGGTTCACCGCGCTAAGGAGAGCTGAAAAGAATTGACAAAATAATATGATTCAACTTGCAATATTGTGACTTATCAGATGTATTAGCAAGTAAAATATATGTTCGACGGCGACATCGTCTTTGTGTAGCCACAGTTAATGATATTTTAATAGCGACAATTTCAGATGTTTTCAACACTTTAATGAAGTGAACATCCTACAGGGCTATTGAAAATATCATCTCCGCATGAGCAACTTACAATTTACCGCCTTCCACTAAACAACTTCTGTACAAAATAGCTAAATAGAAGACCCTTTTTGTAAAATTAAACATGTTGTACCACACAGATAATAATGTTGTCACACCTTGAAATTAAAGTAATGTTATAACCAGGGATGAAGCGTTATTATTTCAACGCTGTTCTAAAGTCAAATAACTTTTACACTATCAAAGATAATGGCAACAAACCAATTGTGTATGTTAAGTTGGATATCTCTGTCAGCATTATTTTTAGAGTTATACCCCTGTTTATACTTAGAAAATAGGAAAACTTGGTTTAGTTTTGTGTTTAGGTACACTTAATTCCTAAAGCACCAAAGCTATTCTTTCATACGTGCAACACTTACTAACTATCATAAGGGGACTGTGCGGGCAAAGTTATGTAACTCTGACTGATATTTGATAGAACTGTGGCCCCTTTTATACATAGACAATTTAAAATGTGGTAAAGTTTTGTGTGTTGGTCCATTTTACTCGTAAAGTATCATAGCTATTGCTATCAGACTTCGAACACTCACTAACTATAATGAGGGGACTGTACAAGACAAGATGCATAACTCTGGTTGGCATTTTGACGGAATTATGGCCCTTGTTAGACTTAGTTACTTTAAATATTTTGTTAAATTTTGTGTTTAGATCCACTTAACTTCTAAAGTATCAAGGCGATTGCTTTCCAACTTTCAAATACTTTCTTACTAGTATAAGGGTACTGTACCTGACAAGTTGTATTTGACTTTGACCGTTGAATGAACTTGAATCTAAAGGTTAAAAATACATTTTGCTTAAATTGCCATAATTTCTTTATTTAGGATCAGATTTGACTCATACTTTGACAAAACAACACCTGACATATCACAATGGACTCCACCCAAACCATACCCCACACCCCACCCCAGAATCCCCCCACAAAAAGGTTAATTTTTATTTATTATGCCCCAAGGAGGGTAGCATATAGCAGTTAAACTGTCTTTCAGTGTGTGCGTCCGTCCGAAAACTTTAACTTTGGTCATAACTTTTGAAATATTGAAGATAGCAACTTGATATTTGTCATGCGTGTGTTTCTAATTGCCGCACATTTTAAGTGGTGAAAAGTCACAGGTAAAATATATGGCGTCCGTCAGTCTTAAAACTTTAACATTGGTCATAACTTTTGCAATATTGAAGATAGCAACTTGATAGTGGAATGCATTTGTATCTCTTGGAGCTGCACATTTTGAGTGGTGAATGGTCAAGGTCATCCTTCAAGCTCAAAGGTCAAGGTCAAATTTAGCAATATTGAAGATAGCAACTTGATATTTGGCATGCATGAGTACCTCATGGATCTACACATTTTGAGTGGTGAAAGGTAAAGGTAACCCGTCAAGGTCAAATGTCACATGTTGCAATATTGAAGAAAGCGACTCGACATTTGGCATGCATGCGTATCTCATGGAGCTGCGCATTTTGAGTGGTGAAATGTCAAAGTCAAGGTCATCTTTCAAGATTAAGGTCAAAGGTAAAATTTTGCAATATTGTAGATAGCAACTTGATATTTGGCATGCACGAGTAAATCATCGATCTGCTCATTTTGAGTGGTGAAAGGCCAAGGTCAAGGTCATTCTTCAAGGTCAAGGTCAACTGTCAAATTTTGCAATATTGAAGATAGCAACTCGATATTTGGTATGCATGCGTATCTCATGGAGCTGCACAATTTGAGTGGTGAAGGGTCAAAGTCAAGGTCATCCTTCAAGGTCAAGGTCTAAGGTCAACTTTTGCAATATTGAAGATAGCAATATGTTATGTGGCATGCATTTGTATCTCATGGAGCTGCACATTTTTAGTAGTGAAAGGTCAAGGTCATTTTTTAAGGTCAATGGTCAAAGTATAAGGTCATATTTTGCAATATTGAAGATAGCGACTCGATATTTGGCATGCATGCGTATCTCATGGACCTGCAAAATTAGAGTGGTGAACTGTCAAGGACATCCTTCAAGGTCAAAGGTCAAATTTTGCAATATAAAAGATAGCAGCTCCATATTTGGCATTCATGCGTATCTCATGGAGACGCACATTTTTAGTGG